>NC_138885.1:96580585-96805355 GCF_965194825.1 Balaenoptera physalus
TTGTACTCTTACATCTCTCAAGACTGAGCTGAAGTATTACATCCTCTGGGATGCCTTCACCCAGATCTAAATCACAACCTTTGTAGAATGATGTGAAGTTCTCAGATTTATGGCAGCCAAGTTATGCAAAAAAGTTTCAAATGTTGTATTCATAGAACAAGTGATTTGCTAAATCAAACAGCAAATCAAAGTATTTAGCAATGGGCTGAAAATATCAACTTTGTCATTTTTAGTTTCTGTTTTTCATCATGAATGTGAAAAATAGGTGAATTTCTCTATGTAGATGCCTCTTTTTATAGTTGCTTAAATTCATGTAATCATATCTTTTTTAGTCAGGGTAGACTAACTGCTAAAACAAACAATCCCAACATTTCAGTGGGAAATACATAATAAAACATATTAACATATGTTTTTATTAACATAATAAAAGTTTGGTTTTTGCTCATGCAATAATTCAACATAGGTGTTCCTGGACAAATAGTTCCTAGGCAGCTCTCCTCTTTCAGTCCTTATGTTCTTGGGGGCTTCTTCATTCTATTGGTGAGTGAGGTGAGAGAGAGAGAGGATTGCGCATGAGAGATCTTTATGGTCCGTGTCTGGAAGTGAAGTTCTCTTTTTCTGCCTGCATTCCGTTGGCCAGAACTCAATCACATAGCTCCTCATAACTGCAGGGGAGGCTGGGAAATGTAGTTTTGCTATGTGCACAGAAAAGAGAAAGATTAGATTTCTATGTGTTAGTTGGTGAGCAGCTAGCACCCTCTGTGCCAGTGTCCATCTTTCATTATATTTTACTCCATAGGCCTCTGTCATTTGTTTATCTGTATGTGCTTTCTATTTTTTACCTTAATATTAGAGACGTGTGAGTAGAGGGAATAGAGAGAAGTGTTTGGATGGGTTTCAAAGGATCTTCTACTGTATCAATCAACCTTTGTGTTTATGGTAGAGTGACTGGGGTTATGGCCTCAGGGTGGGATGAGGAGAAGGAGGCTTCTTGGAGAATAGTTTCTCTGATTCACTAAATGCTCCATTAGAAAAAAAGTCTTAGTTTAAAGCTGATAATTCATTACCAGCTAAAACGCTGCTTTATAGTAATTCCTTTAATTCCCAGCACATTAAAATCCAAAGTGATTGGCAGATTGTAGTCTCAAGAACAGAAAAAAAATAAATTTCACTGTTTGAATGATTTTGCATCTTGATAGCTCCCTTGGGTCCTTTCTGTTTTCACCCTAAATAGCCAGAGTCCTTAGAAACACAGAACTGCTCATTTTCTAGCCCACTAGAGGTAGTGCCAGCCAGTACTTTGATGATTGGGCTTCCTGAGGCTCACACTGTCAGATTTATGAAGCGCAAGGAAGGTATTTCAGTAACGGGGCAAAATTCACTTCCAAGGAGGGGAAATGTCAGCCACGTTGCTAGTTCATGTCAACATAGATCAGTGGAAAGATAGTCTCCCTGACCATGTGCAGAAGACTGTGTCCTTTTTTTGGCTAGCTCGCCACATCTGTCACTAATATAAATGAATCTTAGTAGAACATGTTGAAGATGAAAAAGACAAAAAGGAGACATCATATTTTTTATTGTCTTTATGTTAAACACAGTCTTGTTTCTAGAAATGCTTTAAATTTGAAAACTGACTTAGCTGGAGTTGTTTGGGATGGAGAGGGTACAGAAAATGTCAAAATTTAACTGCCGTCCTTAAGTCTACCAGTGACTGCGGACTAGATTATGAAAACAGAGTTGAATGGGGTCTTTTTCAAGCTTACAATGAGTCTGTTTTAGTCTCACTGATATTTTTGCCAAAGATTTTTTTCCTTGCATGCTAATTAGATCCTTCTCCGACATAGCCTTACTTAATCTTCTACTTTGAAAACTCTTATCAAGTATCGCCTAATGGTTGCATTTAGAATGAAAAAATAAGGAACTTTATTGCTGTTATCAACATAAAACTAATGCCTACTACTAACTAGCTAGTTTGGGGGCAAGTTACTGAATTCTCTGGGACTTACTTTTTCTACCTCTGATACATGATGATTCTGAACTAAATATTCTCCGAGGTTCCTTTCAGTTGTAATGATCTGTGGCAATTCCGAATCTTCTGAGGTGAGAAGGAATATGGTGGATTATATTTTTCAGAGGGCCCAATTAATAGTTCCCCAGTTCTCTAACCAGATTCTGTACAAATCGAAAGAAGGCTGGAGGCCAAAATGTCACTCTATTCTGATGGAGGACTTCTGTCCTCTGTGGGTAGCCCAGTCCCAGTAGGAAAAAGGAAAGCTGATCTGCGCATGCCCAGTTTATTCACCTCAAATTTACTCATCAGACAAATCACTTCTGTATCCCAGAGGTGGAGACAGGAAGGGACAGAGAGAAGCCAGGAGCAGAATGCAGTAGACTTCCACTCCCTTGGAAAGCAGCATCATTTCCTGCTAATGATATGTTAGAGCAGAAGATACAAACTGGGAGATATATGTCAGTAACTGGGGGTCAGATCATGGAGGCTCTTGAAATAAAAGGCAATAGGCTCGGTGCTTTGTGACCACCTAGAGGGGTGGGATGGGGAGGTTGGGAGGGAGGGAGATGCAAGAGGGAAGAGATATGGGAACATATGTATATGTATAACTGATTCACTTTGTTATAAAGCAGAAACTAACACACCACTGTAAAGCAATTATACTTCAATAAAGATGTTTAAAAAAAAAAGGCAATAGGGAGTCACTGTAGGTACTTGAGAAGGAGCAAGATGAAAACAATTTAAAGAAAAGCACAACTCAGTAACAAATTAAAAAAAAAGTTTGGAGAGCAAAGAGGGACTGGATGTTAGAAAAGGAAAGAAGTAATTAAGGCTTAGGCATTTTGTTTTTGGAAGACATACTTCAAGAATGAAAAAGAAATACAGGAACAGGCTTATCCTGTGTTGATCCAGAGGATAGAGTTATATAATCTAAAGTGGAAGTTATGCTAATATTGAAAACTTTGGTTCAGTATAAGGAGGAGCTAAGGATTAGAGGTGTTGAAATGTGTATTAGGCTATCGGTCAGGTTTTTCATAGGGAAAAAGTCACCACTGTGAGTCACGTCTGGTCCACTTTCATGTTTTCTTTGACTTTAGGCAGTGTTTTAAAACATTTGAATAAGCAGTTAATATTTAGTAATTTTAAAAAGTCACCAGAAGTCTGGATTTCAGGTTCTTCTTGAACTAGCACCACTGGACCTACCTGAAGACAACAGTTGGACAGAGCTCTGTAAGGTCTTCCCCATGTAGACAAGGCATGTGCTTTACTGTTTGCCACAGTCCTCACCATTCCTTATTGTGTGGCATCTACTTTTCTCATTACCTGCCTGGTCCCTATGTAGGCATTTGACTTTTCAACAATTGTTGTATTGGGAATTTCTACACTGAGAGGGAAAATGAATTCAATAGCTCTTGACTCACAACTTCTCTGATTCCAAGTTCTTTGGCCATTTATGTATAACTTAATCTCATTTTAAATAAGACCGGTTTCCTCCTGTGATGTGCTATTTTCATTATCATTTTTTCATCTTGTTATTTCATTTTCATTGTTCTGGTAATATTTATTTTTCCTTTAGAGCAACTATGTGAGGTTTTCAGCTGGCATTAAGCATAAAAATAGCGAACAGGATCTGTAGATAGGCCTGAGCCCACGCAAGTAGGGACGTGACCAAATTTGCTAGAGGCACTACTTCTCCCTCGCAGTGCTCCATCACTGAGAATGGGAGCTCCCCTGAATACTTGCTGTAGGTGCATTGTCCCAGCTTGCCCTCCCAAGTCACTATTTAACAAGGCCTCAGAGCACTCTACATGGTTCCTGGTTGGCCTATTGGACTGCTAAGCATGGCTTAATTTTTGAAAAGTGATTCCAAGGCCATGACAGAGTGGTTATGTAGTCCATAGTCAGCACAAAGAAACCTGATCCACGAGGAAGTAGATAAGGCAGGGAATGATCCTAGAGAAGCTAGGAAAACATGCAAAGGATGTCAGGGGATAGAAACAAGGGGAGGCCAGATGGTCAAGGGGGCATCAGTAGGGCAGAGGAGGGACTGACAGGAAAGGGACAGAACAAAGTGTGGGTGCATTACAGAGTGGGTGCAGGACAAACTTTGTCAAGTAGGGATTCTGATTACTGTTGTCACCTTTATGGATAATTTGGTACTGGGCTAGAGGTGGGTTAATTTTGTGTTTGCCTCATCTCGTTGACTGACCATGGCTTGTTATCTCATTTCTTTATAATTATTGACAGAGAGCTGATAAATTGATGAACACTTGATATTATGACAAAAGGAAAAGAAACCCTAGATACTAAGGAATATGTATATTAATATTGATAAAACCACTACAATACAACATATATATGCAGCACTTTACCTCATAGGGTGGCTTTTCACTCACAAATGTTGCCCCATCTCTGGGATATGTCCCAGAAAATGAAATAGAGTATATATCCTTGGGTATCTCCAAACTAAAGCCCATGATCTGTCTCAAGGCTCATGCTACAATAAAGCCTCTTTTTCTTCCATGACATAAATATCAAATATCAGAGCCATATGTCAACCTGTTACTTCCCTTTAATAATTTTTTTTTAATAAACATTATGTTGATGTTAGAGAAGAACTGGATTGTCAAACCTGCATCTTTATTTATTTATTTGTTTATTTTTTGGCCACACCACGTGGCATGTGAGATATTAATTCCCGGACCAGGGATCAAACCCGTGCCCCCTGCACTGGAAGCGTGGAATCTCAACTACTGGACCACCGGGGAAGTCCCCCTGCTTTAATAATTTATATCAACCACAAACATTTAACTAAGTGTAAATTCCAAAATATGATAATTGACAAGTTTGCAGTATGTTAGAATTTATCTAGTGATGGCATGTATATGCCTTTTAAAATTCCTCATAACACTGTGATGAGACGTGACTTCCAATCATAAATTGCATGCTCCTGCCACTGTACTGTACTGCCTTTCTGCTGCTCTTAGTTCCTGGTTTTTGCTAAAATGCATTTTCTGTAAGCCCTTCAATACAGCAAATCACCACAAAATCGATTGTGTACTCCCCAAAGAATAATGTTATAATTGAGGGCTGCCTTCTTCACTTAAAACATGAAATACCATATTAAATAAATCAAAGATTAACTACAGTATTTCCTCTTTAAAAGATAATAAAATTAAGTCCTATAAAATGGAAAGGAATGTCTATACGTGTTGATTACACAAGGGCTCAAATATAGCATAGTTTATATAAAGTTTGGAAAAATTCTAGCTCTCCTTTATCATAAATACCACCCACCTAAAGTGAACATGCTGGTTAAAATAACCATCAATTAAGTGTGCAAGACAGACCTATGTATTTTAATGAAACAGAGTACAAAAATATTCAATGACAGGGTTTTAGGTTCTACATTGCAACTAACCTTTCAGAAACCAACACTCGTATAGTTTTAGTTTAGCATCAAAGACGAAAATCCATAATTATCTGAAAAGATTATTAAAAATACTCGTATATGTATGTGTGAGGCTGAATTTTTTCATATCCTTTAACCATAATAACAAATTAAATGCAGAAACAGACATGAAAATCCACCAATCTTCTCAAAAGACCGACAAGAATGCAACTTGCAAAAATATAAAATATAAAGAGATCCACTCTTCTCACTACACTATTTTATTTTGGAAATAGTTATTTTTATAAAACTATACTATTTCTTTTGACATGTAATGGGTTATTAATATTATTCTAAATGAATAAATAAATATTTTTTAAAACTTAAAAAATGTAACCATCAGTTAAACATTTACTTAGTAATTATTTTCTTGTCATTTTAGATTTAGGAGAACTTTTGTGGTATTATTTTTATGATCTGCATCTTTCAAAAGTTGGGCAGAACAGATGGTTGTTGCATTCTGTTGCAGGTTGGGGTCTCTGGGAAGCAGACTCAAAGATGGAGTTTGGCATACAGGATGTTTTTTATGGAAAAGCATTGGGATCAATGCCCTGTGGAAGGGTGGGGGGAGGAGGGAGGCAAAGGGAGAAGGAGAGCTGACCTAAGAGCTGCGTTGGCACACCCCACAGGGGGCTGTGGAGTGAAAATCGCTCATCAGAGTTTTACTGCGTTAGGGTAAATTATGGCTGCCAGATAAAATACAGGACACACAGTTAGATTTGAATTTCAGATTCAGATTCGAATGGGACATACTTCTACTAAAAGATTATTCATTGTTTATCTGAAATTCAAATTTAGCTGGCTGTCTTGTATTTTCATCTGCTACAGCTGGCAGTGCGAGCCAAAATGGGCAGGCTTTTATATCCCGGCCTGTTATTGCATGTGGATCACTCAGGGGATGGTGTGTCCCTGAGCACCCCTGGGAATGGCGTTACTCTCTGCTACTGAAGCAGTCCCTAAAAGGGCTGACACCTAAGGGCTGTCTGCTGACACCACTCCCAGCAGCTGGGGCAACAAGTCCTTTCTTCAGTGGCATCTGGGCAGCCCAGCTCCATGTCAGTTGCGCTACAGGCAGACCTCCGAGATATTGCCGTTAGGTTTCAGATCACCGCAATAAAGCGAATGTTGCAGTACAGCGAGTCACACGAAGTTTTTGGTTTCGAGTGCATGCTGCATCTATTTAAATTACAAAATGTTAAACAAAATTACAAAATGTTAAAAAGCACTAAAGCCCTTCCCGAACATTTAACTTTAACAGATATTACTGCGTACCTTTTAAAATAAAATGTTGTAAAAATACAGGCATACCTCGGAGATATTGTGGATTCGGTTCCAGACCACCACAACAAAGCGAGTATTGCAGTAAAGCAAGTCACATGAGATTTTTGGCTTCCCGGTGCATATGAAAGTTATGTTTACACTACACTTCAGTCTATTAAGTGTACAAAAGCACTATGTCAAAAAAAAAAAAACAAAAAAACAAACCCAACAACATACACACCTTAATTAAAAAATACTTTATTGCTAAAAAAATGCTAACCATCATATGAACCTTCAGCGAGTGGAAATCTTTTTGCTGGTGGAGACTTTTGCCTCGATGTTGATGGCTGCTGAATAATCAGGATGGTGGATGCTGAAGGCTGGGCTGGCTGTGGCAGTTTCTTAAAATAAGGCAATAATGAAGTGTGCCACATCGATGATCTCTTCTTTTCATGAACAATTTCTCTGTAGCGTGCAGTGCTGTTTGATGGCATTTTACCCACAGTGGAAATTCTTTCAAAATTGGAGTCAATCCTCTCAAATCCTGCTACTGCTTTATCAACGAAGTGTATGTAATATTCTAAATCCTTTGTTGTCATTTCAACAATCTTCACAGCACCTTCACCAGGAGTAGATTCCATCTCAAGAAACCACTTTCTTTGCTCATCCATAAGAAACGACTTTTCATCCATTAAAGTTTTATCATGAGATGGCAGCAATTCAGTCACATCTTTAGACTCCACTTCTAATTCTAGTTCTCTTGCTATTTCCACCACATCTGCAATTACTTCCTCCAATGAAGTCTTGAACCCCTCAAAGTCATCCTTACAGGTTATAATCAACTTCTTCCAAACCCCTGTTAATGTTAATATTTTGACCTCTTCCCAGGAATCGCCAATATTCTTTTTTTTTTTTTTTTTTTGCCAATATTCTTAATAACATCTAGAATGGTGAATCTCTTCCAGAAGGATTTCAACTGACTTTGCCCAGATCCATCAGAGGAATCATTGTCTCTAGCAGCTATAGCTTTGTATTTCTCAAATAATAAGACTTGAAAGTCTAAATTACTCCCTGATCCATGGGTTGCAGAATGGATGTTGTGTTAGCAGGTATGAAAACAACATTAATCTGTAACGTTGTACATCCCCCTAAGAGCTCTTGGTGACTAGGTACATTGCCAATGAGCTGTAAGGAATCTTTTTTTTTCTGAGCAGTAGGTCTCAATGGTGGGCCTAAAATATTCAGTAAACCGTGTTGTAAACAGATGTGCTGTCATTCTTTGTTCTCTCATTTAGAGAGCACAAGCAGAGTAGATTTAGGATAATTCTTAAGGGACCTAGGATTTTTAGAATGGTAAATGGGCATTGGCTTCAGTTAAAGTCACCAGCTGCATTAGCCTCTAACAAACAAGAGAGACAGCCTGTCTTTTGAAGCCAAGCATTGACTTCTCCTCTCTAGCTATGGAAGTCCTAGATGGCATATTCTTCCAATATAAAGCTGTTTCATCTACATTGAAAATCTGTTGTTTAGTGTAGCCACCTTCATTAATTATCTTAGTTAGATCTTCTGGATAACTTGCTGCAGCTTCTACATCAACACTTTAAAAAAATTATTTATTTATTTATTTATTTACTTTGGGCTGTGTTGGGTCTTTGTTGCTGCACGTGGGCTTTCTCTAGTTGCGGCTAGTGGGGGCTACTCTTTGTTGCAGTGCGTGGGCTTCTCATTGTGGTGACTTCTCTTGTTGTGGAGCACGGGCTCTAGGTGTGTGGGCTTCAGTAGTTGTGGCACGTGGGCTCAGTAGTTGTGGCTCATGGGCTCTAGAGCGCAGGCTCAGTAGTTGTGGCACATGGGCTTAGTTACTCCGAGGCATGCGGGATCTTCCCAGACCAGGACTCGAACCCGTGTCCCTTGCATTGGCAGGGGGATTCTTAACCACTGCACCACCAGGGAAGTCCCTACATCAGCACTTGCTGCTTCACCTTGCACTTTTATGTTATGGAGATGTCTTCTTCCCTTAAATCTTATGAACCAACCTCTGCTTGCTTCAAACTCTTCTTCTGCAGCTTCCTTACATCTCTCAGCTTTCACAGAATTGAAGAGAGTAAGAGCCTTGCTCTGGCTTAAAGAAATGTGTCTCGTTTGATCCTCTATCCAGACCACTCAAACTTTCTCTGTATCAGCAACAAGGGCTGTTTCACTTTCTTATCGTTCGTGTGCTCCTGGAGTAGCACTTTTCATTTCCTTCAAGAACTTTTCCTTTGCATCACAACTTGGCTAACTCTTTGGCACAAGTAGCTTAGCTCTCGGCTTATCTCAGCTTTCCATGTGCCTTCCTCATTAAACTTAATCATTTCTAGTTTTTGATTTAAAGTGAGAGATGTGCGCCTCTTCCTTTCACTTGAACAAGTGTTCAATGGGCTATAGTAGGATTATTAACTGCCCTAGTTTCAATATGTTGTGTCTCCGGGATTAAGAAGACCCAAGGAGACGGACAGAGATGGGAATGGCCAGTTGGTGGAGAGTCAGAACACACACAACATTTATTCAGTTCCCTATCTTATGAGGGCATGTTTTGTGGTACCCCCAAACAATTACGATAGTAACATCAAAGTTCACTGATCATAGATAACCATAAAAAATATAATGATAATGAAAAAGTTTGAAATATTGTGAGAATTACCAAAACGTGGCACAGAGACAGGAAGTGAGCTAATGCTGGTGGAAAAATGGCGCTGATAACTTGCTTGATGCAGAGTTGCCACAAACTTTGAATTTGTAAAAAATGCCACATCTGTGAAGCACAATAAAGCAAAGTGCAATAAAATGAGGTATGCCTGTATCTTGTTGCTAGTGTTGTTGTTTTTAACATTTTGCCGTAGCAAACAGAAATACTCCTGGATCATGTCCAATTTATTTTTAGGGCTTGTGCATCACAGTTTGGTGTAATTTTTTTTTAATTAATTAATTAATTTATTTTTGGCTGTGTTGGGTCTTCGTTTCTGTGCGATGGCTTTCTCTAGTTGTGGCGAGCGGGGGCCACTCTTCATCGCGGTGCACGGGCCTCTCGCTATCGCGGCCTCTCTTGTTGCGGAGCACAGGCTCCAGTCGTGCAGGCTCAGTAATTGTGGCTCACGGGCCTAGTTGCTCCGCGGCATGTGGGGTCCTCCCAGACCAGGGCTCGAACCCATGTCCCCTGCATTGGCAGGCAGATTCTCAACCACTGCGCCACCAGGGAAGCCCAGTTTGGTGTAACTTTGATCATATTTTCTATTTGGTTATCAATATTGTTTTGTTGGCATTTTAAAATAAAGTTGTTTTGTTCAAGGACAGTCAACTCCACAGTCTGTTTCTCATGTTGGTGTGGAGTGTGTGTGTGTGTGTGTGCTATTGCCAGCTGTGATATGGATAATAAGCTACGTGTGCCGTGATATTTGAGAGTGGGATGTATAGCTATTTAGATATACAAACAGTTTAGATTAGTTTTTCCAAAACTTACTTGTTGATATTGAAATTCTTTTCTTAGTTTTTTTGGCCAGGTCACACAGCTTCAAAACATTTTGTTTACAGTTTATCTCAGTTCATCCAAACATTTTATTACATGGAAAAACTTCATGGTTTCTGCAAGGGCATTTTCAGCATGCAGTCTATCTCTCAGATAATTTATCAGAATAACAAACACAAAGTCTTAGAATTGGAGTCTGGAGAAGGCTAGAGTTTATCTTTTTCTTCTAGAGAAGTGATTGTCTGTCTCTATCATTTGTTTTCTATCTCCAAGTCATGTCTATATCCATGACATGAATAGTCTAACACCATGACAATCTAACAGGAATAATATAGCTAGTTCAGTTTTAATGTATGTGCTGCAATATAGTAAATGACAAAATTGTGCAAAAGCAAATTATATGATTTAAGGAGCTATGTGTTAGCCATTCTTTCTGCCTCAGAACAACAATATAAAAATATTTAATGAATGCTGATCAGGGTTTAAGCTTTCTTTGTTATGTCATTAGAAATCTGAACATGCTAATATGCTGGCAAAAGCTAATATTAATTGATAAAGGTAGATTAATAAATGTTGCTAGTTATAGTTATAATTAAACTAAATTGAATAGGTGGCTATGTTGGTTAATTTAAAATTTAGAAAAAATTAAATTCTCTGGTAAGGGAGGATCTTGGCCCTCTCTTGTGGAATGCTATTTCAATGTAAGAAACAAATATCTGGACCATAATTAGGTTTTGTTTTGGAGTTATACAAATAATTGTATAGAATGGCTGTATTCAAAAGTCTGTAATGTGAAGTAAGGAACATAATTCAGAACATTTTGTGCATGAGTCAATGTGTCTGTGGTTTTAAACAGACAAAAATAAAATTAAAAATTCTATTTATAGCCAAGTGCCATGATTTCAAAATGCTTTTGAAGAAAATTTCAGATCGTTTTAAGTGTTTTGTTTTGGGGCTGTGGCCAAATAAATTATACAGCATCAGTGTTTTTCAGCTCCAGTTTCAAACAAAATTAATTTCTAATTAAATGTGGAATGGGTAGAGGATTGAATTTTAGTAATTTTTTGGTGAATTTTATTACTACACTTGATAAATTGATAGGGTTTGTGAGTCATTATGTTGTGGTTGGGAGTTTATTCCTTGGAGTTAGGCAAACATGCTTCCTGACCCAGTCCTGCTTCATATGACCCTGGATAAATTATTTGACTTCTACAAGCCTCAGTTCCCTCATCAGTCAAAATGGGATAGTGGCTCCTTCATAGAACTGCATGAGGATTAAACGAGATCATTCAGGTAAAGTGCTTAACAGGGTATCTAGCACATCTTGCAGGTGCTGCATAAATAATCTTTTCTTCCTCCTCCTTCTCTTTGTTATTATTATTTCCTGTGTTCTTTTTTGTTTCTCACCAAATTTGGCACTACCTAAAACATGATTTAAGATGCTGCAGTTGTTGAATTCTTAGGATATACTGAGGGTATTACAAGAAACTCATTGGATGAGAAAATTGTCCCTTGGAAATATTGGAGACACAAAAGACAAGAGAAGTAGGAGAACAATAGGTATTTTATTTGAATGAATTACCTCCAAAGATGTGTGGCACCTCTCCCCATAGTTATGCTGCCAAGCTATGGAACTGGGCTTAGAGGAACTGATGCTGTTGGGACCTAGACCTGGTAGCTATGTCCTTCTTTATCTTTACATAGCAATGTCAAGTGGAAGACCGGAAATGAATTACATTGCAGACTGACCAGGATTTTTGCAAGTCAATTTTTTAAAAACAAACTATTTACAAAGTACAATGGAAAGTACTGGAAAGCCTGGAAAAGGGGACTCTGAATCCAGTCCCAAGTCACCACAGATTGGTGTGACCTTGGGCAATAAGGTCTGCATCTTTGTTTCTACAACAATGGGTTTGAACTCCTAGATGACTTCAAAGGTAACTTCTGGCTCAAATGTTTTCTAATGCTGTATTTTCTTAGATTTTGCAGCAATTGTACTAAGCTAATTTTTTAAGCTTTCCTCGTTCAGGGTTAACTTGTTATAAAAGCAGAAATAGGGAAGAAGACCTTGGGAACAGCGCAGGACTTGAATTCAGGGTTCCAATTCGAGTTCTTGATGTCTTGTTCTGGTGTGTGATCTTGGGAAATCCCTCTACCTAGTGTATCTTAACTCTGCTTCACATTCAATTAAACTGGGAGGAATTGTAAAACACTGATGTTGGATTCCAGTCCTGAAGATTCTAAATACTCAGCCATCAATAGATTGTTAAAGCTTTCCAGGTGATTAGAATGTGCAGCCAGGATTGAGGATCACTGCAAAAACCAGGGGGCCTTAGTGTCCTTGCATCCAAGATGGAGCTCCTAAAAAGAATAGCAATAACTGTCTTCTCTGTGTGACAGAATTGAAGATCTAATAAAATAGATAAAAGCACTTTGCGATGTGTAAACACATAGTAATGATTAAAGCAGGCTTTATTAAAGGGTTTAACTATTGTTATGCAAATGCTAGGGATTAGCACTAGTATATTAATTCTGCTGATGGGATTCTAACCTTTTATATAAAATTTACTTGCAGTCTCTAAAAGTAGTTGAGGACTTCCTTCCCCAATTAGTACATAGCAATTTACTTCTGCAGAAACTCCAAGTGCTGCTCTGTGACCCAGAGAGGGTTTAATAATGACGTGTCACCTCAGTGATTATTCTCAATAAACACAATTCTTCCAAGTTTTGCATAGCATAGTTCATCCCCGCAAGTCATCACGACATGCTTGTTTATCCCTTTGTACTACAGCTTGTAAGTGCACCAAACTGGGATAAACTAGCCGAATGTTTGCATAGTGGGGAGAAAAATCAACTGTTTTAAAAATGTATCCTGTTCCTACTTAACCTTCGTTTAACATAATATCCCTTAAGAACTAAATTTTACGTGTCTCCAGTGGTTATCTTTCTTCAGATATTTTCACGCTTTGACACTATGACACATTTTTGTCTGTTCAACTATTCTTTTAGAAATATGTCAGACTTCCCTGGTGGTGCAGTGGTTAAGAATCCTCTTGCCAATGCAGGGAACATGGGTTCGAGCCCTGGTCCGGGAAGATCCCACATGCTGTGGAGCAACTAAGCCTGTGCGCCACAACTACTGAGCCTGCGCTCTAGAGCCCGCGAGCCACAACTACTGAGCCCGTGAGCCACAACTACTGAAGCCTGTGCACCTAGAGCCCGTGCTCCGCAACAAGAGAAGCCACTGCAATGAGAAGCCCGGGCACTGCAGTGAAGAGTAGCCGCCGCTTGCCGCAACTACAGAAAGCCCGCGTGCAGCAACGAAGACCCAATGTGGCCAAAAAAAAAAAAAAAAAAAAGAAATATGTCTGTGACCATTGCAGTTTTGGTAATAAATACTTTTACTTTGCCCAGTAGTGTTGAGTAAAGTCACACCTTGACTTCTGAAATTGGCCCACTGCGGTCTGTCCCTCAGAATGAGCAGGTGTATTTAACATAGACTTGCAGACTTATTTTTCATGAACTTCAAGGCTGCCTGTTCGGCTCTGTATACTGGCTGCCTTGCAGCCACTCTTCAGGACTGAGTTTGAGGAACACAAACGCAGGGCACTTATAGTGATGGGCTCCAGAAAGGGCTGTCACTGGGTGTGTTACTCCATCCTCTGACCTGTCATGACTGTAGCCTTCATTCAGCATCTCTCTGCTCACCAGAAAATACATCTTGGCAAAAAAAAAAAAAAAAGAAAAAAGTCTGGAATCTTTTCTGTATCTATATTTTTTTGGCGAATGATTTCTGACATTTCCCTCCGTTGTCTAAGTCTGGAAATGATCTCGAAATGGAGGAATGCTTCTTTCTTTAGGAATCCCTTCAAGTGCTGAACGTTATTAAGAAATAAGCAATTACTGATTAAACAAATAGTAAAGTTCAGTGAAGAGCTAGCTCTTTTGCAGTTAGAGCTATGTATACTGTTGCACATGCTTTTCTGCTCACAAGCATATTAATGCAGTTGATAAAAAAGTTTAACCTTAAGTCAATATAAATATATACATAGTTTAAAATGGTAGGTTGACAAACTAGGGCCTGCAGGCTGCATGATTTTTACATTTTTTTTAAGTGTTGTAAAAAAAAATACCAAGAATATGCGTCAGAAACCATATGGCACACAAGGTCTAAAATATTTACTATATGACTCTTTAGAGAAAATGTTTGCTGACCCCAGAACAATGCGGAAAGTACAAATAATAGAGCTCACTTATTTTTGGCTTTTACCAGAAAGTACGCTGTCTTGTGTTGAGAAGCCGGAGCTGGGGGACTGAACTAAGAACATGCAGATTATGATCCGCTGAAAGGTCGGTGCGGTGGGGGGGCACAGGTCACCCACATGGGCAGGCAGGTAGCTCTCTCAGCATCCGAGATCCCACTTTGGCGAAGTGTAATCCCTAGGGTCATGTGGATTGAAGGCATAGTTTCAATACACCCACACAAAGGAAGCAGAGTCACAAGATTTATTACTTACAGATCCCAGAAGCTGGGGGTGGGAGGTAATGAGCTGGGGGAAGGGCAGTCCTCTGTCCCAGGTCACCAGTGAGCAGGAGATAAAGAGGGCAGCAAGCAGCTATCACTTCTAAGAAGGTTGGGGCGGAGGTCACTGACTTTTCACGGGCTTAACTCTAAGTAGCTATGTGAAGAGGTGCCCAGGAAAAGCACAATGCGTGCTTAAGGCAGGAATCCTGAAGTCAAGCCCTTATCCACATTGTTCAGACTCTGAGTGCGAGCAGGGTTATCATACTGTAAAATGCCTCTGCAGCAAGTCAGAGAAACAAAAGTTGTTTTTCTCATCACACTTTTTCCCTTGGAGGCATTAATTTTCACTTGTAAAATCGGTCTTCACAGCCAGTCTAAAAAGAGAATGAAGAACCTCCTCTAGCAGAGTCTGTAACGGAATTCTCTGCTCCCAGCCAGCTCTCTGGATGGAGCTGCCCTTGAGTCAGAGCTGCCGCCCTTTGACCCTCGTTTGTGCAGTTGCTCTCACTCCCCCAGACCGCTCCTCAGCATGATCGCCATCCACCAATTTGCTGCACACCTTCTTTGACCTTGGCTTTTTGGTCAAATGATTTTTCCATTCTAATTGCTGTTGTGAATCTACTTGGCTACATTGCCCTACTTTTTCACCTGCTTTCATCTTCCAAGGCCCCTCTTCTGTGATCCTTTTTTCTACCTTCTCTCCCAGAATTTCAGCCCTGTTGAGGCAGATGCCTTCCAAATCTAATATTTCTACCCTTTTACTTGCTCTCGTGCAGGCCCAGTTTCCTCACTGGTTTCAAGGCAGGTCCGGTCTGCCCCCTGCAACAAATGATAGCAAAGAGAGGACTTCTGGTGTCTACCCTCACCGGCCCAGCTGAACCACTTCTGGGAGTAGCACGGCTACCCTTTGTGGACGCTGTTTGCACACACCCTTCCTTGTGTTCACTTCGTATCCATATCACTTGCTGTAATTTTCTTCCCATGGACCTTCTGGCCGCTTGCTTTCACCTACGACTACAGCAGTTTTTCGCATCTACTAAGTTCACCAGGCCACTCCAGTGGTCCCTGATGCTCTTGGGATCCAGCACACATGTCTAACCAGAGCTATTACAGCACCCAAACTTCTGGTACATTCCTCCCTTCATTCCACTCCAGCTTGCTGAATCCCTCCCTCCTACCTGTGAGTGCCCCTCTACCCAATACACATTTATCAAATGCTGACTCCATTCTGGGTACTATGCTAGGCTCTACAGATCAGGGATGAATGAGACACAGCTTAAGTCTCAGTGTTTTTTGACAGGGGAAAGATGATATGCACAGACATGAATATAGAGCAAAGCAGTAGATGATGATGGACAAAATTACCAAATATTATAAGCACAGAGGAGACTATTTAGAACTAGACTCTCTAACAATAAACATTCCAAGCTACCTAATGAGACTATTACTAAATCGAACAAATTAACTGCTTAAAGAATATTTGATTCTGTTCTTAACCTCCCCTTAAATATATGGTTTAAGGGCCAAACTTCTAGTACATTCTTTTCTGAGTGATTTACTCCTTCTCTGACTCACTATCTCATTTACTAATACATTATCTAGGCTCCGGTCGAGTCTGTAAACATTAAAGTTCTGTAAATAAATGCAGTTTTTGGATTACAGTGCAAAAGAAAAACATCTTTTTTTTTTTTTTTTGCAAATACTTCCGCTCCTTACTAGAAATGGAATTCAGTCCTTATCCTGTTCCCCAAGTGCATGGGATGGTGACTGCTGACTTGTTAGTATGCAGGTGGTCTGGGTAACTTACGGCTTTATTTATTGGAAGAGGCTTTGAGAGGTTGTTACTCAATTGTAAGAGATGCCTTTTAAAAAACTTTGCCTCTGGGCATCTTTTGCCTTTCATTTCCTTTTCCCTTCTCATTCCTTGTCCACCTCCTTTGCCCCCAAACCCTTTTCCGGGATTATATCATTATATCAAATATAAATTGGGAAAACCTAGCCAGGACATGCTTGTCTAGAGGGAGACACCCCCAAGAGCACTGAGCTGCAAGTAGGAACTATGGGGAGGTGGGCATGTTCACCAGTTTGCCCCATGTGCCTCCTGCTACTGGTACCACCGCTGGTCTATTCATTCATGACATATTTTGAGAGACTTCTCTGTGCCACAAACACCACGCTAGGTTCAAGGGACACAAACTGAGCCAAAAGGAAAACTGTTGCTGCCCACATTTGGGGGAGGTAGCATCAATGACAAGTTCACATGAATAAATGTGTGATAACAAATTGATATCCTACCTCTGATAGAAAGAGGAAGAGCCAATATTAGTGTTTAATTCTCTAACAATTCTGAGATCTCTGGTCTCTGTGTGTGTGTGTGTCTGTCTCGTCTGTCTTGCTCCCCCTTCCCTCTGTTAACTGGGGGTGGAGAAGACAGCTAACAATACCGAGTCCTGTCATTGCTGTGGTGCATTATACCCACATCCTTTCTCTTTATTGTGAGATTCTTGATACCCCAGAGTAGATGGTATTATCTCCATTTTAAATACACATAACGGAGAAAGACGACATTGTTATTACTCAGACTGTCATTGGGAGGGCGAACAAGTGAATGCTTGCATTATGGGAGTTCGGGGGCAGAAATATGCCACAGGCCCTGATTTAAAACCATCGTAATTAGTTGCTGCTCATCCACCCAATTCAGGGACTTTTTTTTTTTTTTTCATTTTTTACAGCAGTGAGAGAAAAATCTTTCTTTCTCTGCACAAGTCAGGACCAGATCTCAAAATCTGCAATGTGCCCTCTCCGATGCACGCCCGCCCACCGGTTCGACAAATGCTGGATTTCCCATGATAGCTGCCACACACTCGGTTTCTCATCTCCCTATTTCTTCCCCGCCAGAATTTCTAAATCCTTCCGGAACACGTCCAGTCATCCTTTCTGAACTTTTGAGCTCCATCTGCTTTCCGCAAAGGCCCTGGGCACAAGCCTGGGTGACAGAGGCCCGGACGACAGAGGCCGGGGCGACAGAGTCCAGGGCGGAGGGCCCAGCTCGGGGGATCCCTGCGCCTGAGCTCTGCAAGGCCGCTGGGCGTCATCTGGCCAGCGAGCCCGCCACGCGCCAACCAGCCCTCGTTCCCCGCGCTGCCGGCGAACTGAATGAGGAGCAGTGCTATTTTTACCTCCCCGGCTGCAATCCTTTATATATCAATATATTTGCAGGAAGGAAATAAATAAAGGATTCAGAGGGAAATGCTTGGCCTAAGTTTTACCCGAGAAGGTGGCGGTTGGAACAGGAGGGGGTATGTAAGGTCTGGGGTGGTGGAAAAGGCAGGCCGATTTCTCTGGCTGGCTGTTTCCTCCAGATCATTCTGTCCTGGAAATCCCCACACTCTTCTTTCTTCCCCTCTGGCTAATCCCTGACTGCCACCTTCCTCTCTCCCCCGCCCCCAACCCTGGAGGTGCCACCGTCACCTCTGATGCTGCATCACTCTGCTCCTTTTTTTTCCCTCTCTCCTTTCTCTTCCACAATAAAGCATGCGCAGTGCGTCGCGTGCCAGGCAACAGCATCAGCATCAGGACGCGAAGCCGCGCTCGGGCGCGCTCTCGAGGGCGGGGCGCACGCCCGCGCCGCTCGCTCCCGCTCGCCGCCTCAGCATCCTCAGCCCCAGCGGCAGCCCCCGCAGTCACTGGAGCTGCCGCGCCCGCCGCAGGGAGGGAGGAGCGTCTGGGGAGGCTCCAAGTTGGCGGAGCGACTGGGACCCCCGGACTCTTCAGCAGCCACCCCGGGAGGGGCTGAGAGGCGAGCAGTGGAGGGGGCGCCGCCCAGCCCCTAGCCCCGAGCTCCGAGCCCCCTGTCCGCGGCCGCACCATGCGCGCCGAGCCGGCGTGACCGGCTCCGCCCGCAGCCTTCCCCGCAGCCTAGCCCGGCGCTCTCGCTGGCCACACCGAGCGGCGCCCGGGAGCTATGAGCCATGAAGCCACCCGGCAACAGCTCCAGGCGGCCGCCCGCGGAGGGCTGCAGCCTCCCCCGAGCCTCCAGCTGCTCCCGCGGCGGCCCCGCCGGCCCGGCGCCCGTCCGCGCCCCGGCCCGCGCGCCGCCCTGCCGCCTGCTCCTCGTACTTCTCCTGCTGCCTCCGCTCGCCGCCTCATCCCGGCCCCGCGCCTGGCGGGCTGCTGCACCCAGCGGTGGGTATGGCCCAGGTGCCCTTTGCATTGCCTTGCCCACGGGGCCCTGCAGAGGAGAGCGAAGGGCACGCGGGTCCGTGCGCTCCGGACACGTCCAGGGCTCGGCCTTTCCGAGCCTCTCTCTGCCTGTCCACCTCTCTCATTCCCAAACCGGCGTTCATTCCAGTTCACTTTTTGAAGTCCATTTTTCTGTTGCATTCACTAAATTACTGCCGGTTCCACTGGAAGGTATTCAGTGGAGGCGGGGTCCCTAACTGATCTCTGTGCAACTTGGGGAAACCGGTGGTTGGGAAATGCAGCGAGGGAGCAAGTTTTTTCTTGGGTGGTGGAGCCTGAACGTGAGTGCGGGGGGATGTGATGAGAAGAGTGGTAATGTGTTTCCTCAGATTGCCTAGTGGGTTTATTCACTGCTGTTGGAATTAAGGTGGGGGAGGGAAACTTCGGGGATATAAACCTTTGGCTTGTAATTTCTCAAAATGCTTGTCATTATAATGAACAACGAAGATAATATGATGTTCAATACATTGATGATTGGACATCAGTGACAGCAGATAGCTGGCCATAGGCAGGAAAATAAGAAGAAATTGGAAAGCTGCCAGCATCTGCACCCCTCTATGGCAAAAGATTTTTACTCATCTCAAAGTTAAAAGAAAAGGGAATTGTCCATTTTGTTAAATGAATCGGTTAACATTCCGTGTTCATGAGTTCAGCACTCAAGTTATCTGTGGAGCGTTCTTAGCTCTCAGGTGGGATACTCCTAGTCCCATTGAGCTTCTGTAGACTCCCAAGGGGGGCAGGTGAGGGGCAGAATCCCTGAGCATGATCGTTTAATGACCCTTCCTTCAAGTCCATTCCCCCTCAGCCCCACCACCATACTTAGAAGTATAGATTTAAGACTATAAACAGTACGTTGTTATATAAGCCTTATTGGCTGATAACCTATCCAGACCATTTCATTGTTGCAATAACTTGCTTTCCTGTGTCTCTACGCCTTACCTGCTTAAAAGTAGAAAACTTTGTTTTTGCAATTAATGGAAAAATGCATTTTAGTACTTATGTATTTATAGGGTACGTGTGTGTTTGTGTATGTTTGTGTCCCCCCAACCCCAACCCCAGCTCTGCATTGGAATGAAACTGCAGAAAACAATTTGGGAGTCCTGGCAGATGAAGACAACACATTGCAACAGAATAGCAGCAGTAATAGCAGTTACAGCAATGCAATGCAGAAGGAAATCACACTGCCTTCAAGACTCGTATATTACATCAACCAAGACTCGGAAAGCCCTTACCATGTTCTTGACACGAAGGCAAGACACCAGCAAAAACATAACAAGGTAGGCAGGGTCTGGGTATGCAAAAGTGGCTGCCATGAAGAGTTAGTTGTCCTTTGATTTGATTTTCTGCCAGAATCTGATTTCACAAATGTTACTGCAGCATTTTATTAGGAAACCAATTAATATTATGATAGGGGAGAAACTGGAGGGAATTAACCTGGGATCTACTGGGATAGTGTTGCTGTTTGTCTTTCCTCTCTGACACTAAACTGGAATTGGAATTTTCTTGTCGCCTTATAAGTTTAGCAGCTGAAATGTGGTCCATTTTTCTTGTAGGTGCATTGAACACTGAACAGTAGTTAAGAGAATATTTTGATGGTCCTGACTTTTATCTGTGAGGCTTTATGTAAGGGTGCAGTATTCTACGTCCCATGACGAAAACTGCTTTCAATCTGTGCCCAGAAAATTGCTATAAAAAGCTGTTGGGCTGCAGATTCCCCATCAGTCTTTCACTTAGAAATTGAGTGGTTAAGTTTAAACAACCTCTTTCTTTCTTTAGTTGGTCAGTAGGAAAAAAATACTTTTTTTTGGTTATATTTTCAGTAGGTAAACAATATGACATTTTAAAAGATTATGGTGAATATAAACAAACAATTTATATAATATAGAGACCAGTTTTGGTAAGCACAATCCTTCAAGACTTTATCTACATTCATTGTGAGCAGTAGCTTTACTTGCAGATTGGTTCAGAAAGTGTCGCTGATTTTTAAAAAGGCATTCAGTGGAAGATGAAGGTGCTTAATATCCAAAGAGTTCAAGGGATCTTTTTTTTCCTGCTTACTAGTCATTATTTGAGTTAATAAAATTTTGGACCCCAAGCAGATGTCCACAATGGGTTATCAGTGCCTCTTTTCTTTATTAGGAGCAGAAAATAGAGTCCGTATGTTAAATATTTTACTTTGGACTTGTAGGATAGGAAGAAAACTTTCCTCTACCCTTCTAGGTTCTTCTGGCTGGTCCAAGAATTAAATTGACATGAGACAGATTAACAGGAGAAAATCAAATTAATTTCGTATGTATACATGTGAGGGTCAGAGGCCCCACATACCTGAGAGGTTCAGAGACAGAAAGGTAAAATGAGGCGTATATGCCATCCTGAGCTAAGGAATGGCATAGGGGCCTTGGGCTTCCAAGGACAGGGGGGTCATTCATAGGACAATAAAAAGAGCAGATGTTTGGTAATTAGATGTTTGCCCTGCCGTATAGATGGGGCCACTTAGATAAAATTTACCTCTCGTAATAACTCTTTTCTAGGAAAAATCCTCAATTTAAGTTCTGCTGGGTAGTTAAGGGAGGGGCAGTAGTTTCTCTTGAACCTGCAGGGTCTTTTTTTTTTTTTTTTTTAACATCTTTATTGAAGTATAATTGCCTTACAATGGTGTGTTAGCTTCTGCTTTATAACAAAGTGAATCAGTTATACATATACAATATGTTCCCATTTCTCTTCCCTCTTGCATCTCCCTCCCTGCAGGGTCTTGATTGTGCCTTTAGTTCAAAATAATCCTCATGCAAAAATGACACACTTTGGGGGAGGCTCGTTCTGAACCCTTACAGATTATACCTGTTCAGTTGAGAAGAACAGTCATTGTCTAAACATCTAGAATTTAAGGAAAGTATCTATGGTTTGCATCATTGTTTTTATTAGTTTTCTAAAATATGGGTAAGTGGTAACAGTATTTATTCCTATTTTACAAATGGGGAGTTAGAAATTTAAGGCCTTCAGGTGACTTTCCCAGGATTGTAAAACAGCTGATGTAAAATTCAAGAGGCCTGAATATTTAATATTTACAAGTCAGGCTTCTGAGAAAATGCTTCCTTCATATCGGATGTTATTGGAGAACTTAACTTTGCTTCACGGTGCTGTGAAGTGGCTGCTACCCGCCTTGGCTGAGATGAAGGGAACTCTTTGCTCGTGGCCCTTTTCTGATCTGCTCATATGTAACTTGACGGCTTGACTCCTGGATCCTGTCTACCCGTTTGTCTTGTTGATAGGAGGAGTGGGTGGTGTCTTTAAGGAAGAAGAATCCAAGGTCCTCTTGATAAAGGCATTGAGGCCCATTTTATGGTTTTCTTACTAATTAATAAGATCCTCTATGGTTAAGTGACAAGTTCTCAAATTCCAGTGCCTTTGCATAAGGTGCTGGAGGAAGAAAAAAAATGGCCTGAAAGCCTATTTTAAGGAATGCACAAACCCTCTCAGAGTTGGGACTTGAAGGGAACTTTAGTGGAACTTCTCTAATAACTCAGCTGTCGGTGGCTATGGCTAACTCCTGTCTTCTAGTCTAACCTTATTTGGTTGCTTTGTTTGGTGGGACTTGGTTTGACTACAATGTATCTGAATTTTTTTGATAGTAAGGTTGTTAAAACTTTACCCACCACTCATGTAGAGGAATAGATTTCTTAGTAGGGAGCACATACTTGCTGTTGGAATGATTTTACCTCTCCACTTCCACCCCCCATAGTGGTTAGGTTTCTTTTATCTTCCAAAAAAAAATGTTTATGTAGAAATTATATTTGAAAACATTTTTCTTCTTTTCTTATTAGTTTGATTCAACAAGTATTTGTTGCACATTTCTCACGTGCAAAGTAGTATGCTGAATATTCAGAGATAAGAGATAAGGGGTACAAGGATGAACAAGACAAGGTCTGTCCTCCAGGAGACACAAGAATGAGATAAGCAAGATCCTAAAAAGTACTCTCATACAGGGATAAACAGTGTTCTTCCTGTATGGGTTCCCTGAAATTTCCCTCTGTGTTCTATGATTTCCCTTGCACTTCTGTTTTGAAGCATCTCTTGAACTAGTTGACAAAAAGTGTTGCATATGCTTTCCGCTGTATCTTTGGATGACTTGCCTAATCATAGTGATGGGAGATACTTGTCAATTCAGCTGCTTTCCAAATGTTTCAGTAAGAGAAAAAGTATGGAATTTCATTATTTTTGCTTTTATAAAAGAAGTTTTGATTTTAATATCTGTGTATTAAGTACCTTTCTTTCTCCCCTGATTTCATTGCACCCAAGCACATTTTAATGAATGCCTTAGAAATGCTGAATCACTGTGCCATTCTCCTGGAATCCTAGATTGGGGGGTAGAGGTGGAGAGGGAAATTCCCAGATATAGGTTATAGGGCAGAGCTCCATATTTATTTCGTAAGTATTTAAAGTTGAGCAGGCCTTACTACTTTACAGTTGTGAGAATTAAGATGTTTGTTAACTCTTTCAAAATTGGTAAGTTTAAAAGCAGACTGTGCAAAGCAGGCTGTAATACTAGTGTTTCTGAAAATCTTAAAGTTTTCTTTGTCAAAGATTGTTTAGGAATCTTTTTATCTCCAGGTAGGGTTATATATAACTTATTGTCCAAACTGTGACATTTTTTGAGAGTGAAAGTAGGCACGCTTAATAATTATGCCAGGATAATTGGCATAAACCTAGATGGTCCAGAGCAGACTAGGAACATGGTCATCTCAGATCTAAACAGTTATGTTCTTTGAGTTTTGGCACTTAACCCAATTCAGGTTTCTTTATAGACAGCTTTATTTTCTGATGATTTATTGTAATTTTTTTCTTACTAACTAGGAGGTTAATTTACCACCATGTAGAAGTAATAGGGTCTGAAATGGAAACATTTCGTTTTGCTTTGTTATCAAGACTTATCTTCTTCACCTGTAGAACTTTTACAAGCATAGATGGAATTTTATGATTACTAAACATAAGCATTTTATCAACCATTAATTCAATATTTTGATAAAATATACATTTAAAAAGAGGCAGAAACAATTTAGATCAATTAATTAATTCATTCATAGATAATCCTATGAGATCTATTCCTGAGAATGTTAACGAACCTGTGGAGGAAGAAAAATAATTTTTCTTCTACCCTTCCAGGTTCTTGGCTGAGACATACCCTGTAATAAAAGACAGGTTAACAGGAGAAAATTAGAAGTTTAATGACATGTATGCCTCCTGTGTACATGGGAGAGACTCAGGAAAACTGAGTAACTTTGAGATGGCCCAGCCATCAGCTTAAATAACTGTCCAGCTAAAGACAAGATGTTGGGGAGCCAGTGATGGGAGGCTATCAGGAAAAGCACAGTAAATGAGGGTAAGGTTGTTACACAGATTTAAATCGTTGCCTTTTACGCTGATAATGTGTTTCTGGAGATTTCGGGTATCCTCCTCTTTCTGGTACAGAGAGGGAAACACCCTTACAAGTGGAGATTTCTTATAAATATAAATGTCTCTTACAGAAGAGTAACTTCTGCTTGGTTTACAGAGCTGCTCCTGTGTCCACTGTTTCTTAAAAATAACAAGCCGAAAATAATGTTTATGCCAAAGAGGCATATTTTGGGATAGTATATTCTGCTCCCCTTCAGACCTTTTCCTGAAACTTGCCTTTAGTCAAAAATTATTTGCCTTGAATCCTACTTATTTAGATTCTCTTCTCTTGCAGTTGGGAAGGGATGGAAGAGGTGCATTATGTACAGCACAGGCTCTGGGGAGAGATGAAAGTCATCTCCTTGGACTTGAGATATGGCTCAGTCTTTTGTTACCTTCCCTACTGTGCTGGGGAGTTGGACCCGGTGTATTGAATTAAGAACATACAGATTATGACCTGCTGAATGAGGGGGCACAAGCCACCCACACGGGTCGGCAAGTAGCTCCCTCGGCATCCAAGTTTCCACTTTGGGGAAGTGAAAACCACTGGGTCGTTTTGATGGAAGACACAGTTTCAATACACCCACACAAAAGAAGTAGAGTCACAAGATTTATTATTCACAGATCCCAGAAAAGGTTGGGAGGCAATGAACGAGGAGAGGGTGAGGAAGGACAGTCCTTTGTCCCAGGTCACCAATAAGCAGAAGATAGAGAGGGTAGCAAGCATCTATCACTTATAAGGTGGTTGGGTCAGAGGTCGCTAACTTTTCACAGGCTTAACTCTAAGTGATTATTTTAAAAGGCATCTGGGGAAAGCAGAGAGGGACTTATGGTAGGAATCCCAAAGTGCAGTCCTTATCTAAATATCCAGACTCTAGGTGTGAGCAGGGTTTCCAGTCTATAAAATGTCTCGGCAGCAACTCAGAAAAACAAAAGTTGTTTCTTTCATCACACCTATTCCAACCCCACCGGGCTGAAGAGAGAGAAGAGAGAAGTTTTAAGTAAATTTAGATCACGATGATTATCATCACTTCCTACTCTGCTTCAGGACAAAGCTGGTTCCACGTTTCTTGACCATCCAGAAGCCAGCTGCCCCATTGCTCTTGGTGTGGATCAGCAGAAAGAAATACTGGGTCCTTAGAACTGGTCGTGTGACAACGATTAGTTTATTTGGTAATACAAACTTTGGTATTGGCCTCAGCGGCCTTCCCAAGTTTTCTAGGTCTTCCTAAGCAGTCATTACAGAATTGTAGTATGTAGAATTCAGGCTTGTAATGGTTTTCCTTGTAATGCCTGGCATATAGTAGGCTGTCAGTAAATATCTGTTGAATGAATCGATGGTTGAACACTCCTATGTTAGAAAGAGTGCAGTGCTTTCTGTGAAATTTCATGTTGTAATCAAATTGACATTCAAAAGCGCCTTAAGTTACTGTTAAGCATTTTTGGCACTGTGACAGAGCGGCAGGAGAGAGAATTTTGGTCTCAAGTTATTCGCACTGCATAAATCACACTTACACTACCTAAAATCATGAGAATACCTGTATTAACAATTCTTAGATTATCCCTATCACTGTCACCTACCATTAACATGGATAATCACAAGCTGGCCATGTGAGAGATTTTGTCATTGCTACTGGTTAATTCTCAATGGTGGAGCCCAAGGTGTCCACTCATATAGTTTCCAGTCAATCAGATTTACATCTGTGAGGCGTTCAGTTCTGCTTGGCCAATATCTGTTTTGAATTAGGCACTGTGCTAGACCCTGGGAAGAGCGAGGAAGAGTAACTCTCAGTCCTGACCTTTGCTCGTGACTTGCTGGGCATCAGAAACAAGGCAGCTGGCGGTGTGTGTGTGGTTCCTGTCAGTGCATTGCTAGTTGTAGGAACAAAGGGCTGTGGGGACTCAGGAAAGTCAAAGAAAACCTGAGAGAGGAAGAAACAATGGAGCTGGCCCTAAAGAGCAACTAGGAGACAAGTTTTCGGGAGGTGGAAAGAGGGTGGAGGGTGGAGGAGGTGGAGAGGGGCCCACAGTCAGCAGGCAAAGGCTCTGCCCTGCTGGAGACAGTGTGGTGAGTGTGAGAAGGGGAAACCCAAGCGTGGGAAATTTAAAAGAATTGGACATCATTGTTACACTCATGGTCAATTTTTAAAAAGCTCACTTGATTCCTCTAGAAATCCAATACATGTTTGTCAGATGTAGCAGTTGAGAGTTATAATTAGTGTCTTCAAAAAGGACAAACAGCTAGTAAGTGGCAGACAGAGTCAGGATTCGAACCCAGGTCTTTTTTAAAAAATAAATTTATTTATTTATTTATTTATGGCTGAGTTGGGTCTTTGTTGTTGCGTGCGGGCTTTCTCTAGTTGCGGCGAGCGGGGGCTACTCTTCGTTGCGATGTGTGGGCTTCTCATTGCGGTGGCTTCTCTTGTTGCGGAGCACGGGCTCTAGGCCTGTGGGCTCAGTAGTTGTGGCTCGTGGGCTCTAGAGTGCAGGCTCAGTAGTTGTGGTGCTCGGGCTTAGTTGCGCTGTGGCATGTGGGATCTTCCCTGACCAGGGCTCAAACCCGTGTCCCCTGCATTCGCAGGCGGATTCTTAACCACTGTGCCACCAGGGAAGCTCATGAATCCAGGTCTTATCCTTTGCAAAGTCCAGGCTGGAGAGAGACTAGGGTGTGTAGGGTACGGCAGGCGGCGAAGGGGAAAGGCTGTGAAGACTGTGAAGAGATCAAGGGTTTGGATTTATTTTGTATCAAATGGCTCACCTCCTGATGCGTCCGGAGGTGAGCCCGTGACTGGTTGAGCATTGATTGAGTGCCAATTCTGTGACTCCTCAGGGAGCTTACCTTCTAGTGGGAGGAGACAGACCATAAACACAAGAACAACAACAGCACAAAGATTTCAGGTATTGACGAGCGCTTGAAGAAGATGAAATAGCGTACGTGGTGGAGAATGGTGGCTGGGATGGTTGCTCTTGAAGAATTGGAAGATGGGGCCTATGGTCTTGGGTGAGAGTAAGCTACCTACTGTGGTTCCTCTTTAGATGGGGTGGGCGCGTGCTGTTTCAGCGGCCCCCACCTGCACTCCTTGTTGCCGAACGCCACCCGTCCTCATTTCTGTTACTCCCCCGGCTCCTGTAGGCATTTGAGTTTGGACCCTAGTCTTTGATTCTTCTCTCCCACAAAGTCTGGACTATTTTTGATCATTTCACCTAGCTGGATTGATTTGATGGCCGCCATGCTTTCCAGCAGTACGTCGTGCTGTCCGAGGTCTTGCTTTAGCCTGCATGTGTCCCTACGTAATATTTTCTGCTCTCTCTGCTCCTGGGTTGGCTCCTTCCTGCTAACTATATAACTACTTGTGTCATTCTGTCTTCACTTATTCTCAGGTTTTGTTAACAGATTGGGCCACTATCCTTCTCTCTATAGCCAGTCAAAAAATAACAAAAGCATTATTTGCTCAGTGGCTTTGCCTAGGGTTGGTGGCATCAGGCGGGCTGAAGGTAAAGACAGGCAGGAAGAGAGCTGTCCTGGCTGCCCTGCTCACCTTTCTCAGTGGTAGTGCTATTTTCCCAGCCACCTAAGAGTGAACCTTGGGAGTCCTCGTTGACTCTTTTCTCTCCTTCATCTTCTGTCTATAAATAGTCACATATTAAGTCCTGACGTTTCTCCCAAATCCGTCCTTCCCTCCTCCTCTGTATTGTGTTCTTGTCATCGCCTCTTGTCTCTCTCTCTCTCTTTCTCTGTCAATCCATCAGTCCCACTGCTGACAGATTAATCTTCCTGGAACACTTAGTGCATCACGTGACTCCTTTTATCCACATGCAACAAGCATGATTTCAGCAGATAAATTTTCCTTGTGGAGTGAAGGGGAGAAAGTG
The DNA here is from genome assembly GCF_965194825.1 of Balaenoptera physalus. Classification (NCBI taxonomy): domain Eukaryota; kingdom Metazoa; phylum Chordata; class Mammalia; order Artiodactyla; family Balaenopteridae; genus Balaenoptera; species Balaenoptera physalus. Next base: position 96,608,883 of record NC_138885.1, read on the forward strand.
AAATGCTCTGGAGGAGAGCTGTTGCCCCTGCCCCCCTTCTGAATACTACACATTTGCTGGTCCATTCTCCTTTCAGCATTTTTTCCAGGCCTGTTTACCCAGGTCAGTGCATGGCAGGAGGTAATTTTATCTGGACAGTTCCACTGATATCTGTCCAAATTCTAGGGCTAGTTATGGAAAACCCTTGTGATCAGTAGCAGTAACCCAAACTGTCAGTAATGTGTTCTCAGGCTTTTGTTTTAGGTTCAAATACTGTTAAATTCCTGTTTCAGAAGGTCCTTCCTCTCCATCTTTAGGATCTGAGTAATTAATTGCTCCTAGAGAATAAGTTTTCTGAATGAAAATATTTTATTCCTCTCAAATATGTATGTAATCATAAAGCTTTATTCACACGAAGTATTCAATTCACAAATGATGTGGGTATCCATAGTCTTATGAAAGACTCAGTCATTCACATCATTCATTCATTCATAATCCACCTAGCATCTGAATTTTGCAGTTTTACAAAGGAGTTTTTGTGTTTAGAATTTATGTAAGTTCAGTACAATTTTAATCAAATCCAATGCTAGGAATTCTATTATAAAAGGGTAGATCCAGTTATTTTAGTTAGAATAATGAGAAGTTAAAAACAATTACGTTCATTCACAGCAAATCAAGGTACAGTTTTTGCATTTCACAGAGTACGTGAGTGGTCCATCCTCCATCACCGGGTACCCAGTCGGGGCAGAGCCAGACCTGTGAATTAGCTCCGTGCTCCAAATAAGGTTTTGTTATATTGTTGTCTTCTCTGGTTAAAGAGTAGACAGAGACTACTTTCCTCATCTGGAACATTACAAATTAGTGAATTCGAACTCTATGTTCAAGTCTATTGTAAAAGCTGTTTATTTGTCAACAAGAACTACCTTAACGCTAAATGTTCTCAAAGCTTTCTATTTAGACATGGAATGGATAGAAATTCAAATAAGTCTCCTCTACTGATAGACACTAATTACAGAGAGTTAGGTTCAAACAAACCAATGAACAGAGAAGTGTAAATGGGAGCCTATAACCAGTGACTGTATTGCCCTTTAGCTTTGATCTATTATTATATAGTTGGGGACATTCATCTCTTTCTTATTTGCATGGCAGTGTCCACGTGAGGGAGTCATTTTGGCACATTTTAAATCCTAGGTGGGAGGGGGAACAAGGTAATCACATGCCCTTGGACCACCTCCTTCTGCCCTCAGTGGGGCTAAAGATTAATTTTAGAAGTCAAATCGAAGCACACCTAGAGGCATATCATACAAAACATTTCGGAGCCATTCATTTTTGAGTATCTAATGAATTCTAATATCTGTTCCAGTGCTTCCTTTCCCTTATTGTGGATGTTCAAAAATTTGCTATATCAAGTTGTAGTCTGGATCACTTAATTGGGTGCTTTGTGCTGTCTTTTAATTGCAAACAGGCTTGTGAATACCATATACCATAATAGTTAATAGTTGTGTTGCAGATGGCCTCCATTAATAATATAAATCAGTCAACACCTAGAGGAGTCTTCCATCCTGCATGTGCCTCCTTGCCCTTTGCTTTTTCAGCTAAGAAGATAGAATGCATTAAACCAACCTGTACTCACTCAACAATACACTGGTAGTAACAAATACAACATTCACTGTGCAGTGAACCTAAACAGTTTTGTTGAGGCATTTTCATATCTATAATCTCACATGATCCTCACAGCAATAAAACAAGTTTTTTTTTTTAATTAGATGATTATTATTTCTGTGTTCTAGATGATAAAACTAAGTCCAAAGAGGCCAGGTCAGTTGCTCTAGGTCTTGGGAATTATTGGCATGGCCAGAATGACCAGAGCCTTGGTCTGTAGACTTCCAGGCCCTTGTTCTCTTATCACAGCACATCTGGGGGTTGACTAGGGAAGTTTCTGACCCTTTTAGACACCTCTCCTCTTGATGATAAGGGCCTATGAATTAATCACACCATGGGAACACAGCCACATACACGCCTCCCCTGGTACTCCTCTGCAACCAGCTGGTTTTCTTGACTTTTTTTTTTTCCTAAATGAATACTCCAGATAAATAATCTTGTTTAAAATGCTGCCATTTTTACAGTGTTTTGCTTATCTTCTTACCTTTGCTGGTTGATCTTCCTTAACTTTCTTTTCCCTCTATCAGATTCCCCTTCTGCTTTTTTTACTGAACAAGGGTATTCATGTTTGGTATTTCCAAATTATGTGTCAGACATTTGACCATTCTAGAAGAGTCTTTAAATTAAAAAAAAATATTTTCTAATATAGAAGTCTGCATGCAGCATGAAGAAACAGGTCTTCAGAACAAGCTGAATCTACTAAGAACTGGTTAATTTACCTTCTCTTTTTCACTAACACCCAACTTAAACTTTCTGCCAGCATGTGAGAATCAGTGTTCCCACACAGACATGATATTATTTCAGGGCAAAGCAGGGAAATTGGTATTTTAATGATACAGTATAGGCATTTATTTGTGGGATAAATATGATTCACACTAGGCAGTTTAGAATGTCAGATTTTAGTTGATTTATCTTCAACTCCTTTCCCACATAGTGGAAGAAGAATGGATGGGGAGTCAAGGGTCAGGGGTCTTACAGATCTGCTAATAGCAGCTATTTAGACTTGGGCAAGTTACTTAGTCTTTCTGAGCTCCAGCTTTTTTTTTTTTTTTTAATCAATAACATGGACCTAATAATAGTGCCCACCCCAGAGGCTGTGCTTGACCAAAATGGGATCACCTATGTAAAGTGGTTTGCACAGTGCCAGGCATGTAGGAAGTACTCAGTAAATGTTATCTGTTAACCACTGACTAGAGGCCTAGGGGATCCAAGCTGTGAACTGCTCTTTTATGAACAAGGGGTTGTTTTGTTGGAAAAGAAGGTGGGTTTAGAAGTAATGGTGAGGACATTTGTGGGGAGAGGTGACTCTCAGAGTCTTCCCAGTATTGTGGCTGCTGATGAACTTGACTGATTCACCTCAGGTGAGACTGGAGTACTTATGCAGGAATAAATACTCAAGGACGTACTGAGATGCCTTGGAGGCTGCAACCCTCTAAACCACGTGGAAACAGCAGGGTGTATACATGGTATTCGTACTCTGTGAGGTAGAGGAGTTTTCCCTAAATCTTTGCCAATGATCAGTGCACTCAGGGCAGGCTTGGAATCAGGCATTTTGGCGAGTTGTAAGGTTTTCTCTGTCTAGCTAATTGCCAACGTGGGTATGGTGTGGCACCAAACACTATAAATAGGACACATTTGTATGATAATTTCCCCTAGAAATGTCCCAGTCGGACAGCCACCCATCTCTTCTCCCCCCAATTCGCCAAACAAAACAAAACCCAAGAAATACTTTTGGCTGCCACTGGTAATTTTCTGGCTTTGGAATGGAGTGTAACAGTCATAAAACCATGACAAATAGAATAGTATGTAGTCCTCACAGCCAGAAACATTTAGCAGGGTAAAAACATCAGAAATACAATTCTGTTTTTATTGGGACACTGTGGTATTATTGAACAGGTTATGACCAAGACGTGAAATTTTGGGCTTTGCCTCTTAACTGCCTTAACCAAGAGAAGTTCATACACTGACTCCCCTTCTCTTATAAATCATGGCTAAAAATAGTTAGCGAACTCTTGTTAATTACTATGGTCTGCCCTGTACAATGTAGTGGACTTTCATCTCTGTAGACTGTTCAGACCATAGTTCGAGGCATTTATCTCTCCTGGGCAGCATAAAAGCAATCACTTGTTCCCTTCAGAACCACTGGGACATTGGGATGATGCTGTCTTGTTATTTTTGGCTTTGCAACAGTGCATAAAACATTTTTTGGAAATAGTTAACTATTTTTGTTTCCCTTTCTAAAGAAATATATCTGTATTTTTTTTATTCTTTTATTTGGGACATTAATCCTTTTAAGATCTGCTGATGCACTTTAAGATTATTACCCAAATAGTATATTTATAAACTATCCTGTCTGTTTATCAGATCTTAAATTGTTTTTCCATTTTAGTTTTCTAGAATTTCTGGCTTTCCCCTGACATGTTTCTAACACCCTAATGTGTTAAAAGTTTGGGAACTTATTTGATTAATTTGTGTGAAACACTTCTTTGTCGTGTAACATTTAAAAATCTTGGTTCTTTCACAGAGAGCATAATCTCTCCCTTGATACCCAGACTACATATCCAGCTATTTATCTTGTATCTCCACTTGGATATCTAATAGGCAACTCACACTTAATACATCCAAAAACAGAACTTTTGATTCTAATATCTCCTACCCCAACCTGCCCCTTCCACGTTCTTCCCATTTGAGTAAATAGAAGATCCTTCTTCCAGCTAAGCTCAAGAGACTTAACCCTTCTATTTCTTTTAAGCATTACCCCAAGCCATGAAATCTTATTGGTTCTCCCTTCAGAGATGTTCAGAATCTGACCATTTCTCACTGTCTCCATTGCTGCCAACCTGGTCTAATCTACCATTACCTCTCGCTTGTATTATTAAAATATCTTCCTACCTCTTATCCCTGCTTTTGTCCTATTCCTGTCAGTCTGGCTCTAGTCTGTTTTACACACTTCAGGCAAAGTGATTCTTTTAAATACTAACTGGGATCATGCCACTCTTCAGCTCAATAACCTGCAAGAGCTTCCCATCTCACTCAGAGTGACTTTTTTCCTCTCCTAATCATAATGTAGTCACTGACGAAAACTAAACTACTGCTAGTTGTTAACTTGATAGCAGGAAGTGCTCTTTATGTTTGTGTGTTTAAACACACAACTTAGGAAAACTAATAAGATTTAAACATCACTTTCACTCATGGCTTAAAAATATTATAAAAAATAGGTTTACCTACTTTGTCCCATTCACATTTTAATTAAAATTTTTTGATTTTTCCTATTTTGAAACCATAGACCATACAATTAAAATGGAGTATTTTTTTATTGTAACAATAAAACACAAAACAAGAATAACACCCAAGCATATCTGTTGACCTTGTGACAAGTTCAAGATTACCTTGTACTGTGCAAAAATGCTTTTGATGTGTCAATGGCTTGTCAAAAGATTATACTTTATTATTTATTTGAAAAAAAATAGATGATGCTTCTGAGGTCAGCAGACAATGGGCTGAACAAGAGAAGGGTTATGGCTGCTGTAGCAGTGCCACAGTTTTTACTTCCATGAAGAACAGTGCTTTCTTTGCTAGCTGGGGAAATTGCTTGAGGCCAGAGAAGACAAGCTTCCTGGTGGGGACAGGAGTCTTCACAGAATTTTCGGAGGGAGCTCTTAATATCAGAGCTAAAGGAAACATTGTACTGTAACCATTGGATTTCACGGGGAGTGGATGATCACAGAAAGGTGGGTATAAGCTGAAGCTCTGAGAAGAAAATTGCTCAAAAGGAGTATTTGGAGATGTTTTGCTGGAAGCTGAGATTTGCTAATTGTTAGATGAATAAAACAAATCTTATTTGTTTAAAATAATGTTTAAGAGAAAGAAAGATGAGTAGTTCAGTTTTTGCATGTTAATTCTCTTTATTGTGGTAAAATAGATATAACATAAAATTTACCATTTTAACCATTTAAGTGTACATTTCTGGGTATTAAGTATATTCACATTATTGTGCAGCTATCACCACCGTCCAGCTCCAGAATGCTTTTCATCTTCTCCAACTGAAACTGTACCTATTAAATATTTATTCCCCATTCCTCCCTCTCCCTGGCTTCTGGCAATCAACATTTTATTTTGTTGTCTCTGTGAATTTGACTATTTTAGATACCTAATATAACTAGAATCATAAAGTATTTGTCTTTTCTTGACTGGCTTATTTCACTTAGCATAATGGCTTCAGGGTTCATCCATGTTGTAGCACGTATCAAAATTTCTTTCCTTTTTAAGGCTGAATGATATTCCATTTTATGTATATGCCACATTTTGTTTACCCGTTCATTTGTTGACGGATACTTGGGCTGTTCCACCTTTGGCTATTATGAATAATGCTGCTATGAACATGGATATATAAAACCTGTTGGAGTCTCTGCATTCAGTTCTTTTGGGTATATACCCAGAAGTGGAATTGCTGGATTATATGGTAATTCTATTCTTAATATTTTGAGGAATGACCATAACATTTTCCATAGTAGCTGCATTATTTTACATTCCCACCAGCAATGCACAAGAGTTCCAATTTCTCCACATTCATATCAACACTTTTTTTTTTTTTAATAACAGCCATCCTAGTGGATGTGAAATAGTATCTTATTATGGTTTTGATTTGCATTTTTCTGATGGTTAGTGACATTGAACACCTTTTCATTTGCTTTTTGGCCATTTGTATATCTTTCTTGGAGACATGTCCATTCAATTCTTTCCCCATTTTAAAATCAGGTTGTTTATTTTCTAGTTGAGTTTTAGGAGTTCTTTATATATTCTGAATATCAGTCCCTATCAGATATGTTTTTCTCTTATTCTGTGAGTTGATATTTTACTCTTAAAATTTAGTTCTTAATTTTGATGAAGTTCAACTTATCTATTTTTTTCTTCTGTTTCCTGTGCTTTTGGTGTCATAGCCAAGAAATTATTGCAAAATCCAGTGTCATTAAGCTTTTCCCCTATATTTTCTTCTAAGAGTTCTATAGTTTTAAAGCTTATGTTTAAGTGCTTGATTCACTTTTAATTAATTTTTGTATATGGTGTAAGGGTCCAGCTTCATTTTTTTTCATGTGGATATCCAGTTCTTCTTCCATCACCATTTGTTGAAAAGACTGTCCTTTTCCTGTTGAATGGTCTTGGCACCCTCATTGAAAATCATTTGACCATATATGCGAGGGTTTGTTTCTGGGCTCTTTAGTCCATTGGTCTTTATGTCTATCTTTATGTCAGTATCATACTGTTTTGATTACTGTAGCTTGGTAGTAAAATTTGAAATCAGGAAGTGTGAGACCTCCACCTTTGTTCTTTTCCAAGATTGTTTTGACTATTCAGGGTCCCTTGAGATTCCATATGAATTTTAGGATGGATTTTTCAATTCATGCAAAAAATATCATTGGGATTTTAATTCAGGGATTGCACTGAATCTGTAGATTGCTTTGGGTAGTATTGACATCTTAACAATACTACTTTGGGTAGTACTGACATCTTCCAGTCCATGAATATGGGGTGTCTTTCCATTTATTTGTGTTTTATTTAATTTCTTTTATCAATGTTTTAGAGTTTCAGAGTTCAAGTCTTTCACCTGCTTGGTTAAGTTTATTCCTAAGTACTTTTTCTTTTTGGTGCTATTGTAAATAGAATTACTGTCTTTATTTCCTTTTATGATTTTGCATTGTTAGTGTATAAAAATGAAACTAAGTTTTCTGTGTTGGTTTTTGTATCCTTCAACTTTGCTGAATTAATTTATTAGTTCTAATATGATTTTTTTTTAGTGGAATCTTTAGGGTTTCTTTATATAAGATTTTGTCATCTATAAACTGTGATAATTTTATGTCTTCCCCCCCCCACCCCCCCAGTTTTCATGCCTTTTATTTCTTTTTCTTGCCTAATTGTTCCGGCTAGGACTTCCAGTACTATGTTGAGTAGAAGTGGCAAAAGTGGGCATGTTTGTCTTGTTCCTGATCTTAGAGGAAAAGCTTTCAGTTTTTCTTAATTGAGTATGATGTTAGCTGTGGGTTTTTCTTATATGGCTTTTATTATGTTGAGGTAGTTTCTTTCTAGTGCATGTTTTATCTCACAGGTTCCTTTGAAAGGGTACCAGAATATGTATGACTAGAATAATGAATTGGTTGCATATTAAGTGGGCAATTTTGGACAAGTCACTTACTCTCTGGATTTAACTTTCTTCATTTCAGAAATAATTAGATTGGGTTGATTTGGGGAATCTCAAACTTTTGTGTGCATGGGAACTACCTGGGGAGGTTGTTGAAAACATTTTGAGTTAGTAGGTCTGTATGGGGTCCAGTGGTTTGCATTTTAATATCTCAGGCTATTTTGATGTGGGTGAGTTTGTTCTCTCCAACCCTTTTTTGATCCTAAAATGCTGTGAAATATCCTCCAATGAGAGGTGACTGGGCGTTCATAAGAGGCAATGAAATACGGATACTGGTGGTTGAATTAGGGATTGTTTATTATTCCGAGCAATGCCTGCATTTTTGGAGTAGCTGCTTCCCGAGATTCTGGCATGTTGGAAAAAGACTAGGAATTATAAAGTGTAGACTCATTATTTGAAAGTGTGAGAAGAATAGCTGGCTCCAGAAGTAGTTGGTGTGAGGTGATTCAGGGAGGAAAGAGCTTTTGGGAAATAGAGGCAGAAGAGGGCCTAGGGAACAATTTTCCACAGAGAGGTTGCTAGTGGGGTCATAGTGCCCTTTGATTTATTAGCAAGAAGTCCTTGGTGGGACGGTTTCCGGTGGGGGAATTCCAAAGAACAGTGTTGGGAATCAGAGGGAAGAAATGTTACAATAGGTGAAAAACTGATGACCAATGTGCATATATAAACATGCACACCCTTATGGGTAAAATTAGTGTAAATATTTGTGCAAAATCAGTAGCTGCTTTACTATATTTATTTACATGGTCGAAGAATTCATAGTTCATAAAAAATAAAATGAAAAGTGTAAGTCTCTCTCCCATCATTCCCCAAAGGAATAAAAAAACTTTTATTTTTAGTTCTCTTAACGTTAAATAATTTATCTGCACTATTTTTAGATCCATCAACCTAAGACATTATCTTTTGTCTGCCTGTTACGAAATGTGAAGAATATATTATACTATGTTATGCTCCTTCCTTTCTTCCCTCTATCTCTTGATTTTCATTTCTTATATATTTTAAATTTTCTGGTAGTTTTATCAGGAATGTACAGTTAAAACAGACTTGGAGAGGGACGGCATAGGTTTAGAATTATGTGGTAATTTGCTGTCTTCTATGTCTGGGGAGACCCGGAAGGACAGCTCAAACACACGTACCTCCCTTTGATGAGCTGCAAAGAGCTGCTGTCAGCATACAAGGCCGTGGAAGTGAGGGATGGAGAGAAATTTTGTGAAGGAAAAAAATTGCATTATTTCTTCTCTATTATTTTTTAAAGGTGAGCAGGGACCAGAGGATGAAGTATCTATTAGAATTTTGGTCTGGTTATAGTGGGAAACCACTGATGAGTTTTAAACAAGGCAATAACATTATACGATTTGTATATATATATATTTTTTAAATTTTAAAAAAAAATTAATTAATTAATTAATTTATGGCTGTGTTAGGTCTTCATTTCTGTGCGAGGGCTTTCTCTAGTTGTGGCAAGCGGGGGCCACTCCTCATCGCGGTGCACGGGCCTCTCACTATCGCGGCCTCTCTTGTTGCAGAGCACAGGCTCCAGACGCGCAGGCTCAGCAATTGCGGCTCACGGGCCCAGCTGCTCCGCGGCATGTGGGATCTTCTCAGACCAGGGCTCGAACCCGTGTCCCCTGCACCGGCAGGCAGACTCTCAACCACTGCGCCACCTGGGAAGCCCACGATTTATATTTTAAGATCATTCTGGCAGCTTTATAGATGGACTGCAGAGGGGCAAGAGTGGCAGCAAGGGGACCAGTTAAGAGATGCTCACAGTTGTCCAGGGCAGAGTCTGTGTGGCCCTGCACTAAGGTGGTAGCAGAGGAATTACAGGGAAGTAGTTGATTTGGGGTATATTTTAGGGGTGGAGCCTCCAGATTGTTGATGATGTGGTGGGGTGGGTGAGCTAGAAAAGGAGAGGAATCATGGCAGACAGAATGATGGCCTCCCAAAGATGTCCACATCCTAATCCCAGAAACTGTGAATATGGTACCTTATGTGGTGGTAAAAGGTGGTTCTGATCACCAGATTCTAACGTGTGGAGGAGGTTTCCCAAAGCAACAAGCAGTTCTCAGGACACCAGCAGGGTATCTGAGACTGCAACTCAGTTCTGACATTATTTACCTGGAGTTAGTGTCAGATCCCACAAGCTAAGGGCTCAGTCCTAAAGGACTGCCCCTCTCCCCCACACTTCAGATGCCAGTTGCAAACCCAGGTTATCACCTGTGCTTCTGACCGACTGGCTATAAATAAGAGGTTCCCATGACCTCCTCCTTGGGTTCGATTAATTTGCTTAGAGCAACTCATAGAACTCAGAGAGACATTTTGCTTACTAGATCACTGGTTTATTATAAAAGCATACAACTCAGGAACAGCCAGACAGAAGAGATAAGAGGGTAAGGTATGGGGAAAGGGTGTGGAGCCTTTATGCCCTCTCCGAGCGCACCACTCTCCCCGAATCTCCGTGCATTCACCAACCCAGAAGTTCTCTGAACCTCCTTTTTCTGTTGTTTTTATGGAACTTTATTGCATAGGACTGGTTGATGAAATCATTGGCCATTGAACCTCCAGCCTCTCTCCCTTCCCCAGAGGTCAAAGGGTGGAACTGAAAGTTCCAACTCTCCCTTCAAGGTTGGTTCCCCAGCAACCAGCCCCCATCCTTAGGTGCTTTCCAAAAGTCACCTCATTAACAAAAACTTAGTTGTGGTGAAAAAGGGCTTGTTATGAATAACAGGACACCTTTATGGCTCTGAAGTACTTTCAGGAACTAAGGACAGAGACCAAATATTATGACAAAAGATTCTCCTATTGCTCTTATTGCCCAGGAAATTCCCAGGGAGCTGTGAGCCAGGAACTGTGGATGAAGATCAAATATATATGAAAAAATATTTTGGTCATCTGACCAAATATACATATTTCTTATAAATCACAATATTTCACATGGCAGAATAGACTTTGTAGATGTGATTAAGTTAAGGATCTTGAGATGGGGAGTTTATCCTGGAATATTTGAGCGGGCAGTGTCATCACAGGGTCCTTACAGCAATGAGAGTCAGAGAAGGAGATGTCATGACAGAAACAGAGGTTGGAGAGATGCGAGGAAGGATTGTTACCGAGCCGGCTGCCCGACGTGTACAGAAGCCAGTACTATGGCGCTGGCCTTGGAGGAAAGAAAGAGCTTTATTGCGAGGTTGACCAGCAAGGGGACAGAAGGCAGGACTCAAATCTGTCTCTCCCATCCAGGGTTCAGGGCAAAATTTAAGGGCGAACTTGGCAAAAGCTGATTGGCTAGTCTCAAATCAGTCCATCCGGAAGCCGATTTTCCTTATTGAAGGACTTCTTACTTAGTAAAGGGCTCCAGTGGCAACATTTCTATTCTTTGAGTTTTGCAAACTCAAGATTCTTGGTTCCGGGGTCATCCTGGAACCATGGGTTCCCGTCTTGCACATGCACAGTGCTGTCTTTGTAAAATAACTACAGGTTTAAACAATCAACAACCTGTTTTAAGGAAGCAAAGCCAGTTTAAGCTGGTCAGTGTTTTATGTGCTGTTTCAATTTCCCCCTATTTCTTTATACATTCCTCAATCTTGAAGGAAATAGGGTGATATCACTCTAGATGCTTCCTGCTGATTAGGAGCATGGATTTTTATAAGAGGAATGAAATTGTTTTGCACTTAATTGTAAATATTCACAAGTCCCACCTTGAACTCTTAAGTCTTAGGCAATCATCATGCGTGTGGGGAGGCCTTCTAAATATATGAGACAGACAACAAATACAAAATTTGATGAGTCCTGTGAAGGTGTCTATAAATACCAGCAAATATCTGTAATTTCTCATGGCTTTGGGCATAACAGTCAAGTCTATTTGCCAACTATCTCCTGGTTCTGTCCCTCGGTTTTGCACCCCTTTTATTATTGGGGGCGGCCTGCTTTTTGGATTGTTTCTGGCCAGATCAGGCAATTTTGTATTACCCTTTCGTTGGTCCTTTGCATTTGTGGACCAAAAATAAACTTCTGTAGCCAGTGATTGGTTAGGTCACGCCCCTAATGGTTTCCTTGATGTGGATGGATAGTAACTCTTTCCATTAAATGCTCGGGTATAAGCACTAGTCCCTGCTCATTATAAATCCAGCCTTCTTTGGTTGTTTGGTACTGATCATCTAAGTCTCAAGTCAGCATGAAATCCCCCTTCGTCTGCTTTCTCTAGATCCATTTCCCAATACTGAGGTTTAAACAGGGATAGGTCCACACTCGGAATGAGTGCTAGGGCCTTAGGATGGGGAGTTTTGGTTCTGGCTGCCTGTTTTGTGCCCTGATCAGCCAAATTATTTCCTTTAGCTATGTAACCATCAGTCTTTTGGGGGCCCAGGCAATGTACTATGGCTACTTCTTCCATCATTATAACAGAGTCTAATCAGGCCAGTATCTCCTCCGCGTGTTTAACTTCTTTTCTTCCTGATGTTAGTGAGACCCCTCTCTTCCCATATGGCCCCATGAGCATGCACAACAGAGAAGGCATACTTAGAATCAGTATAAATGGTGACCTTTTATTTAGCCCCAAGGCACAGGGCCCTCTTGAGGGCTATGAGCTCTGCCTCTTGGACAGATGTACCCGGAAGGAGGGCTTCCACTTCTAAGGCTTCCTGATGAGTTACTACTGCATACTCAGCCTTTCAGAGTCCCTGCTCTATGAAGCTTCTCCCGTCTGTAAACATTTCTATATCTGGATTTTCAGTCAGGTTGGGTCTGCTAGAATAGACTTCTTCAATATTTGTGTACAGTCCACAAGCCACGGAATACAGGCAGCCTCTAGAAGCTGGAAAAGGTAAGGAAACAGATTTTCTCCTAGAGCCCCCCCAGAGAAACTGCCCTGTTGACACCTTCAGTTTAGGCTCTAGACTTTGATTTTGGACTTTTGACCTCCAGAAGTGTAAGAAAATAATTTGTATCATCTTAAGTCACAAAATCATAGAAATTTGTTATAGCAGTAATAGGAAATTAATATAGGAGTCAAGAATGACAATAAGGCTTTTTCCTGGGGAATAGTGCTACTATTTCCCAATATGGGAAAGGCTGGGGAGGAAAGAAGGCTAAGAGAAAACTGAACCTGTCCCCTTCAAATGGACAGTTGGTCATCATACAGATAAGTTGATGGGCGAGTTGGCACTGGTCTCAGGGGCAGGTCAGGATACGATGGATATGTGGGAGCCACCAACATATAAATGGTATTTAGAGACCTGGGGTATACACCCCTGGAGAAAGCATATTACATTAAAATCATGGAAAGACAGCTTAGTAACTTCCAAACAGAGGCCACATACAGACTTATTCCCCCTCATTTCTTGCTGTTTAAATTACAGTTGTTTTCTTTTGAGTCACCAAATGACAGTTCAAAAGATAATAAGAACCTGCCACTTCAGAAGGAAAAAAAAACCCAACATTAAGCAACCTTTTAAAAGACCAAATTTCTGGAGTGTGCAGATAGTTGCAGTATTTCTTTCTTCATTTTTTTTTTTTTTTGAAGAATACATATGGGCTCATTTAACAGATTTAAGCCTATAGTTTAATTTGGAGGGATTTTTATGGATATAAATTTTTAAGAATTTGCTTCTTGTCAGGTGGATAACCTTTAACTTTTGAGAGAACCATACTCCCCTTTTCTGATGGTACTGGTTGCTTCCTGTTGTTTTGTTTCAAGGGCTTTGGTGACAATTGACAGTGAGCTTTGAAATTAAGGTTAAATTTTGTGTAAAGGCAACACATCTAGAGGAATCTATATACAGTCATATATCTCCTGAACAGATAGATCAAGGGTTCTCAACCATGGACAGTTTGACATTCCCCAGGGGACATTTAACAATGTCGGGAGATATTTTTGGATGTCGAGATGGGGATGGGATACTACTGGCATTTCGTGGGTAGAGGCCAGGGATGCTGCCAGACATACCACAGTGTACAGGACAGCCCCCAACCCCGACCCACATCAAAGATGTACTCAGCCTAAAATGTCAATAGTGCAGAGGTTGGCAGACCCTGTAATAGAACTTGTAAACCTACAGGTTAGGAAAATGGGAACTATTATCTTTCTGTCCCTTAACATATATGCTCTTCCTACATAAATTTGGTTGCACACTGAGCTGGCAGACTTTGTTTTGCTGCCCTGATGTAAGTACTACAACATTCTTGCAGATTCTATAATTTTTATTTTGTGAGGAACTGGCTAATTTAGTGTTAACTGGAATGGGAGGCACAAAGAAGGATTTGAAGTCAATTTAAATGGCTTTTTGGGGGGCTAAAATGACAGTGTTAAATTTATTATAGTCATATTTTAGGAAAAAATTTCATATTCTGTAAGCAGTTTTTATTTTGGACTACTTTTCAAGTAGTACTAACATTGTGCCCTTGCTAGTCATGACTAATTAAATACTGCCCTGGTGTAGTTATTTGCTTATTTCAGGTAAAAAAAAAAGTCACTTGATATAACTATAATTGAAATAAAATAAAATTGTAAAAATTGCTTTGCTTCTTATTCTTTGCCACTATTGAAATAGAAGCGTTGTGATTTAAAAAAAGTATGTGAGGAAAAGTCTACTTCCTGTCATTTACTAACTTAAGTAGCAGCCCAAGAAACATGTAGGAATGAAGAGATTTGTACAATGATCTTGAGTCTTTTCATTCCTAGATTTTGCAATATGAACTTTAATTACTAAATTGGTTAGAGACTTTGAGAAACCTACATTATTTAGTAGGATGGGGGATATACCTTAATTTCTGCAATTTAAGATTAAACCCCTAAGTGTAAATTGGTACAGCCACTACAGAACAGTATGGAGGTTCCTTTAAAAACTAAAAATAGTTACCATATGATCCTGCAATCCCACTCCTGGATACGTATCCAAAGAAAACTGTAATTTGCAAAGATACATGCACCCCAATGTTCACAGCAGCACTATTTACAATAGCCAAGACATGGAAACAACCTAAGTGTACATCAACAGATGAATGGATAAAGAAGATGTGGTACATATATACAATGGAATATTAGCCATAGTAAAGAATGAAATAATGCCATTTGCAGCAACATGGATGGACCTAGAGATTATTATATTAAGTGAAGTAAGTCAGACAGAGAAAGACAAATATCATATAATATCACTTATATGTGAAATCTAAAAAAATGCTATAAATGAACTTATTTACAAAACAGAAATAGACTCATAGACATAGAAAACAGACTTATGGTTTACCAGAGGGGATAGTGGGGGTTGGTGAGGGGGACATAAAGTATGAGTTTGGGATTAACATATACACACTACTATGTATAAAATAGATAAACAACAAGGACCTACTGTATAGCACAGGGAACTATATTCAATGTCTTGTAATAACCTATAATAGAAAAGAATCTGAAGAAGAATATATATATGCACACACATACATATATATGATACATATAAATAACTGAATCACTTTGCTGTACACCTGAAGCTAACACAACTTTGTAAATTAGCTATACTTCGATTTAAAAAATGGTTAAAAATAAAAAAGAGAAATATTTAGAAGTTGTATGTTTTAATTCTCCAGGGGAATTAAGAAATTGAGAAAATGGGCTAAATGTTTCTTGTTAATAAAGAGAAGAAAAATCCAGTAAAAAAAAACATTAGACTCCTAAGATGATAGATGCAGTTAGAAAATTAAAATCATGAGGTGTATACCTTTAAAAATTCCTAAAATGAGGTGTATGACAATGTATACCTAAAAGCAGTGACCAGTTTGAAATATTAAAAGCAGTTAAGGTAGCACGACTTTCAGAATATGAAGATGACTTTTGGGAAATCAATGATAAGCATTGTATTGTTTCTTAGGAATACTTAATATAGATACATTAATGCTTTTAACCCGTGTGGTTTGTTAAAGAACTAACATCCTCATTTGCTAATCATTCTTTTGTAATTTTAACACATATATACAAGACATATGAAAATGATGTTCTTGGACTTGAATTTTTTTTTTTTAACATCTTTATTGGAGTATTATTGCTTTACAATGGTGTGTTAGTTTCTGCTGTGTAACAAAGTGAATCAGCTATACATATACATACATCCCCATATACCCTCTCTCTTGCGTCTCCCTCCCACCCTCCCTATCCCACCCCTCTAGGTGGACACAAAGCACCGAGCTGATCTCCCCGTGCTATGCGGCTGCTTCCCACTAGCTATCTGTTTTACATTTGGTAGTGTATACGTGTCCATGCCACTCTCTCACTTTGTCCCAGCTTACCCTTCCCCTTCCCTGTGTCCTCAAGTCCATTCTCTATATCTGCATCTTTATTCCTGTCCTGCCCCTAGGTTCTTCAGAACCATTATTATTATTATTATTTTTAGATTCCATATATATGTGTTAGCATAGGGTATTTATTTTTCTCTTTCTGACTTGCTTCACTCTGTATGACAGACTCTAGGTCCATCCACCTCACTACAAATAACTCAATTTCGTTTCTTTTTATGGCTGAGTAATATTCCATTGTATACATATGCCACATCTTCTTTATCCATTCATCTGTCAGTGGACACTTAGGTTGCTTCCATGTCCTGGCTATTGTAAATAGAGCTGCAAGGAACATTGTTCTACATGACTCTTTTTGAATTATGGTTTTCTCAGGGTATATGCCCAGTAGTGGGATTGCTGGGTCGTATGGTAGTTCTATTTTTAGTTTTTTGAGGAACCTCCATACTGTTCTCCATAGTGGCTGTATCAACTTGCATTCCCACCAACAGTGCAAGAGGGCTCCCTTTTCTCCACACCTTCTCCAGCATTTATTGTTTATAGATTTTTTGATGATGGCCATTCTGACCTGTGTGAGGTGATAACTCATTGTGGTTTTGATTTGCATTTCTCTAATGATTAGTGATGTTGAGCATCCTTTCATGTGTTTGTTGGCAACCTGTATATCTTCTTTGGAGAAATGTCTATTTAGATCTTTGGCCCATTTTTGGATTTGTTTGTTTGTTTTTTTGATATTGAGCTGCATGAGCTGCTTGTATACTTTGGAGATTAATGCTTTGTCAGTTGCTTCGTTTGCCAATATTTTCTCCCATTCTGAGGGTTGTCTTTTCATCTTGTTTATGGTTTCCTTTGCTGTGCAAAAGCATGTAAGTTTCATTAGGTCCCATTTGTTTATTTTTGTTTTTATTTCCATTTCCCTAGGAGGTGGGTCAAAAAGGATCTTGCTGTGATTTATGTCATAGAGCATTCTGCCTGTGTTTTCCTCTAAGAGTATTATAGTGTCTGGCCTTACATTTAGGTCTTATTCCATTTTGAGTTTACTTTTGTGAATGGTGTTAGGGAGTGTTCTAATTTCATTCTTTTACATGTAGCTGTCCAGTTTTCCCAGCACCACTTATTGAAGAGGCTGTCTTTTCTCCATTTTATATACTTGCCTCCTTTATCAAAGATAAGGTGACCATATGTGCTTGGGTTTATCTCTGGGCTTTCTATCCTGTTCCATTGATCTATATTTCTGTTTTCAAGCCATATTGTCTTGATTACTGTAGCTTTGTAGTATAGTCTGAAGTCAGGGAGCCTGATTCCTCCAACTCTGTTTTTCTTTCTCAAGATTGCTTTGGCTATTTGGGGTCTTTTGTATTTCCATACAAATTGTGAAATTTTTTTGTTCTAGTTCTGTGAAAAACACCATTGGTAGTATGATAGGGATTGCATTGAATGTGTAGATTGCTTTGGGTAGTGTAGTCATTTTCCCAATGTTGATTCTTCCAATCCAAGAACATGGTATATCTCTCCATCTGTTTGTGTCATCTTTAATTTCTTTCATCAGTGTCTTATAGTTTTCTGCATACAGGTCTTTTGTCTCCTTAGGTAGGTTTATTCCTAGGTATTTTATTCTTTTTGTTGCAGTGGTAAATGGGAGTGTTTCCTTAATTTCTCTTTCAGATTTTTCATCACTAGTGTATAGGAATGCAAGAGATTTCTGTGCATTAATTTTGTATCCTGCTACTTTACCAAATTCATTGATTAGCTCTAGTAGTTTTCTGGTAGCATCTTTAAGATTCTCTATGTATAGTATCATGTCATCTGCAAACAGTGACAGTTTTACTTCTTCTTTTCCAATTTGGATTCCTTTTATTTCTTTTTCTTCTCTGACGGCTGTGGCTAACACTTCCAAAACTATGTTGAATAATAGTGGTGAGAGTGGGCAGCCTTGTCTTGTTCCTGATCTTAGTGGAAATGCTTTCAGTTTTTCACCATTGAGGACGATGTTGGCTGTGGATTTGTCATATACAGCCTTTATTATGTTGAGGTAAGTTCCCTCTATGCCTATTTTCTGGAGGGTTTTTATCATAAATGGGTGTTGAATTTCGTTGAAAGCTTTTTCTGCATCTTTTGAGATGATCATGTGGTTTTTCTCCTTCCATTTGTTAATATGGTGTATCACATTGATTGATTTGCATATATTGAAGAATCCTTGCATTCCTGGGATAAACCCCACTTGATCATGGTGTATGATCCTTTTAATGTGCTGTTGGATTCTGTTTGCTAGTATTTTGTTGAGGATTTTTGCATCTATGTTCATCAGTGATATTGGCCTGTAGCTTTCTTTCTTTGTGACATCTTTGTCTGGTTTTGGTATCAGGGTGATGATGTCCTTGTAGAATGCGTTTGGGAGTGTTCCTCCCTCTGCTATATTTTGGAAGAGTTTGAGAAGGATAGGTGTTAACTCTTCTCTAAATATTTGATAGAATTCACCTGTGAAGCCATCTGGTCCTGGACTTTTGTTTGTTGGAAGATTTTTAATCACTGTCTCAATTTCAGTGCTTGTAATTGGTCTGTTTATATTTTCTGTTTCTTCCTGGTTCAGTCTCGGAAGCTTGTGCTTTTCTAAGAATTTGTCCATTTCTTCCAGGTTGTCCATTTTATTGGCATACAGTTGCTTGTAGTAATCTCGCATGATCCTTTGTATTTCTGCAGTGTAAGCTGTTAATTCTCCTTTTTCATTTCTAATTCTATTGATATGAGTCTTCTCCCTTATTTTCTTGATGAGTCTGACTAATGATATATCAATTTTGTTTATCTTCTCAAAGAACAAGCTTTTAGTTTTATTGATCTTTGCTATTGTTTCCTTCATTTCTTTTTCATTTATTTCTGATCTGATCTTTATGATTTCTTTCCTTCTGCTAGCTTTGGGGGTTTTTTGTTCTCCTTTCTCTAATTGCTTTAGGTGTAAGTTTAGGTTGTTTATTTGAGATGTTTCTTGTTTCTTGAGGTAGGACTGTATTGCTATAAACTTCCCTCTTAGAACTGTTTTTGCTGCATTCCATAGGTTTTGGGCCGTCGTGTTTTCATTGTCATTTGTTTCTAGGTAATTTTTGATTTCCTCTTTGATTTCTTCAGTGATCTCTTGGTTATTTAGTAGTGTATTGTTTAGCCTCCATGTGTTTGTATTTTTTACAGATTTTTTTCCTGTAATTGATATCTAGTCTTATAGCATTGTGGTCAGAAAAGATACTTGATACGATTTCAATTTTCTTAAATTTACCAAGGCTTGCTTTGTGACCCCAAGATATGATCTATCCTGGAGAATGTTCCATGAGCACTTGAGAAGAAAGTGTAATCTGCTCTTTTCAGATGGAATGTCCTATAAATATCAATTAAGTCCATCTTGTTTAATGTATCATTTAAAGCTTGTGTTTCCTTATTTATTTTCATTTTGGATGATCTGTCCATTGGTGAAAGTGGGGTGTTAAAGTCCCCTACTATGATTTTATTACTGTCGATTTCCCCTTTTATGACTGTTAGCATTTGCTTTATGTATTAAGGTGCTCCTATGTTGGGTGCATAAATATTTACAATTGTTATATCTTCTTCTTGGATTGATCCCTTGCTCATTATGTAGTGTCCTTCTTTGTCTCTTGTAATAGTCTTTATTTTAAAGTTTATTTTCTCTGATATGAGAATTGCTACTCCAGCTTTCTTTTGATTTCCATTTGCATGGAATATCTTTTTCCATCCCCTCACTTTCAGTCTGTATGTGTCCCTAGGTCTGAAGTGGGTCTCTTATAGACAGCACATGTCCGGGTCTTGTTTTTGTATCCATTCAGCCAGTCTGTGTCTTTTGGTGGGAGCATTTAATCCGTTTACATTTAAGGTAGTTATCATTATGTATGTTCCTATTACCATTTTCTTAATTGTTTTGAGTTTGTTATTGTAAGTCTTTTCCTTCTCCTGTGTTTCCTGCCTAGAGAAGTTCTTTTAGCATTTGTTGTAGAGCATGTTTGGACGTGCTGAATTCTCTTAGGTTTTGCTTATCTGTAAATGTTTTAATTTCTCTGTCGAGTCTGAATGATATCCTTGCTGGCTAGAGTAATCTTGGTTGTAGGTTATTCCCTTTCATCACTTTAAATATGTCCTGCCACTCCCTTCTGGCTTGCAGAGTTTCTGCTGAAAGATCAGCTGTTAACCTTATGGGGATTCCCTTGTATGTTAATTGTTGCTTTTCCCTTGCTGCTTTTAATACTTTTTCTTTGTATTTAATTTTTGGTAGTTTGATTAATATGTGCCTTGGCTTGTTTCTCCTTGGACTTATCCTGTATGGGACTGTCTGCGCTTCCTGGACTTGATTGACTATTTCCTTACCCATATTAGGGAAGCTTTCAACTATAATCTCTTCAAACATTTTCTCAGTCCCTTTTTTTTCTCTTCCTCTCCTGGGACCCCTATAATTCGAATGTTGGTGTGTTTAATATTGTCCCAGAGGTCTCTGAGATTGTTCTCAATTCTTTTCATTCTTTTTTCTTTATTCTGCTGTGTGGTAGTTATTTCCACTATTTTATGTTCCAGGTCACTTATCCGTTCTTCTCCCTTAGTTATTCTGCTATTGATTCCTTCTAGAGAATTTTTAATTTCATTTACTGTGTTGTTCATCATTGTTTGTTTGCTCTTTAGTTCTTCTAGGTCCTTGTTAAATGTTTCTTGTATTTTCTCCATTCTATTTCCAAAATTTTGGATCATCTTTACTATCATTACTCTGAATTGTTTTTCATGTTGACTGACTATTTCCTCTTCATTTGTTTGGTCTGGTGGGTTTGTACCTTGCTCCTTCATCTGCTGTGTATTTCTGTCTTCTCATTTTGCCTAACTTACCATGTTTTGGGGTCTCCGTTTCACAAGCTGCAAGTTCATAGTTCCCGGTGTTTTTGGTGTCTGCTCCCAGTGGGTAAGGTTGGTTCAGTGGATTGTGTAGGCTTCCTGATGGAGGGGACTAGTGCCTGTGTTCTGGTGGATGAGGCTGGATCTTGTCTTTCTGGTGGGCAGGACCGCGTCCAGTGGTGTGTTTTGGGGTGTCTGTGAACTTATGATTTTAGGCAGCCTCTCTGCTAATGGGTGGGTTTGTGTTCCTGTCTTGCTAGTTGTTTGCCATGGGGTGTCCAGCACTGTAGCTTGCTGGTTGTTGAGTGGAGCTGGGTCTTAGTGTGGAGATGGACATCTCTGGGAGAGCTTTTGTCATCTGATGTTATGTGGGGCCGGGAGGTCTCTGGTGGACCAATGTCCTGAACTTGGCTGTCCCACCTCAGAGGCTCAGACCTGACACTGGCCAGAGCACCAAGACCCTGTCAGCCACACGGCTCAGAAGAAAAGTGAGAAAAGAAAGAAAGAAAGAAAGAATATGAAATAAAGTTATTAAAATAGAAAAAAATTATTAAAAATAAAAAAATAAAAAGAGTAATAAAAAAAAAGAGAAAGAAACAAGAGAGCAACCAAACCAAAAAATAAATCCTCCAATGATAACAAGTGCTAAAAACTATACTTAAAAAACCCCAAAACCCAAAACCAAAAACAGACAGTCAGAACCCTAGGACAAATGGCCAAAGCAAAGCTATACAGACAAAATCATACAAAGAAGCGTACACATACACACTCATAAAAAGAGCAAAAGGAAAAAAAAAGAAAAAAATATATATATAAAAAATTAAAAAAGGAGGAGAGCAACCAAATCAATAAACAAATCTACCAATGATAATAAGCTCTAAATACTAAACTAAGATAAACATAAAACCAGAAACAAATTAGATGCAGAAAGCAAACCCCAAGTCTACAGTTGATCCCAAAGTCCGCTGCCTCAATTTTGGGATGATTCGTTGTCTATTCAGGCATTCCACAGATGCAGGGTACATCAAGTTGATTTTGGAGATTTAGTCTGCTGCTCCTGATGCTGCTGGGAGAGATTTCCCTTTCTCTTCTTTGTTCGCACAGCTCCTGGGGTTCAGCTTTGGATTTGGCCCCGCTTCTGCGTGTAGGTCCCCTGAGGATGTGTGTTCCCTGCCCAGACAGGACGGGGTTAAAGGAGAAGCTGATTAGGGGGCTCTGGCTCACTCAGGCTGGTGGGGAGGGAGGGGTACGGAATGCAGGGCGAGCCTGCGGTGGCAGAGGCTGATGTGACGTTGCAACAGCCTGAGGTGCGCCGTGGGTTCTCCCGGGGAAGTTGTCCCTGGATTACGGGACCCTGGCAGTGTGGGCTGCACAGGCTCCTGGGAGGGGAGGTGTGGAGAGTGACCTGTGCTCGCACACAGGCTTCTTGGTGGCTGCAGCAGCAGCCTTAGTGTCTCATGCCCATCTCTGGGGTCCGCGCTGATAGCCGCAGCTCGTGCCTGTCTCTGGAGCTCGTTTAGACGGTGCTCTGAATCCCCTCTCCTCGCGCACCCCGAAAAAATGGTCTCTTGACTCTTAGGCAGTTCCAGACTTTTTCCTGGACTCCTTCCCGGCAAGCTGTGGTGCACTAGCCCCTTCAGGCTGTGTTCACACCCCAGTCCTCTCCCTGGGATCTGACCAAAGCCCGAGCCTCAGCTCCGAGCCCCTGCCCACCCCGGTGGGTGAGCACAGAAGCTTCTCGGACTGGTGAGTGCTGGTTGGCACCGGATCCTCTGTGCGGGAACCTCTCTGCTTTGCCCTCCGCACCCCTGTTGCTGCGCTCTCCTCCGTGGCTCCGAAGCTTCCCCCCTCCGCCACCCACAGTCTCCGCCCGCGAAGGGCCTTTCTAGTGTGTAGAAACTTTTCCTCCTTCACAGCTCCCTCCCAGATGCGCAGGTCCCGTCCCTATTCTTTTGTCTCTGTTTTTCCTTTTTTCTTTTGCCCTACCCAGGTATGGGGGGAGTTTCTTGCCTTTGGGAAGTCTGAGGTCTTCTGCCAGAGTTCAGTAGGTGTCCCGTAGGAGTTGTTCCACATGTAGATGTATTTCTGATGTATTTGCGGGGAGGAAGGTGAACTCCACGTTTTAATCCTCCGTCATCTTGAAGGCGCCCCCCGGACTTGAATATTTTTGGAGAAATTTGTAGTGCATATTATACCTCTTGGGTTGCAAAATGATATTGTTTTAGTAGAAAATGTTGTTGTAAAACCCAGTGAGTGGGTTGCTTTGTACTGAGGTCTATAGTCCCCTTCTCTCCCTCCCCCTTTCTCCCCAGTTATCTTAGCTTTCTCATTTAAGCCCAAGTCATTTCAGACAATAAGTTATCTGCTGAATGATACTTTCCTCTTTAGTTCTTTTACTGGAATTTTTTTGTATCCCCAGCATTCATTCATTTATTCATTCATTCATATGCTCAATCATTTATTTAATCATCACTCAGTAAATGCTAATGAAAAGTTATATCTATATGCTTACATCTAACTGCTAAATTCACATATCTACTTGGATATATAATGTGCATATCAAACTTAGTAGGTTTAAAACAGAAGTTCTGGTTTCCCACTGCCACTTTTTCCTCCTGCAGTGTTCCCCATCTCAATACATTGCTCACTCCTTCTGGTTATTTAGGCTAAAAATTCTGGCGATTTCCTTGGTCCCCTTATTTCATTTATAACCAATGTCTGATCTGTAAGCAACTCTGTTGACTCTGCTTTCACTGACTACCCAGAATCTGACCACTTCTCATCAATTCCACTGTTACTACCGAAGTCCAACCCACCATCAACTCCTGCCTGGATTATTGCAACAGCCTCTTAACTGGACTTTCTGCTTTCTCCCTTGGTCCCTCATCTTTAGTCTATTGTCAACGCAACAGCCTGAGTGAACTTTGAAAAATGGAAGGCAGATATGTCACTCTTCAGCTCAAAAACCTCAGTGACTTCCTATTTCATGAAGAGTAAAAAGCAGAGTTCTTACAGTGGCCTACAAGGTCCTATACGTTTGACCCCCTGTTGCTTCCCTAACTTCAGTGCCTACGACACTCCCCTTGACTCACTCCACTTGACCCAAACTGGCCTTCTTGCAATTCTTTAACATACCAAGTATGCTCCTGCCTCAGAACTTTTGCAACCACTGTTCCCTCTGCCAGGAATTCTCTTTCCCCAGATATCCATGTGGCTTGTTCCTTCACCTCCCAATCTTTGCTCAAATGTCACCTTTTCAAAGAGTTCTTCTCTGTCCACTATATTTAATATTATCACCTCTTTATACTATACACTCCCTTTGCCTCTTACTTATTTTATTCCTTTTACCTATAGCATTTATCACCATCCAACTTGCTTTAAATTTATTTGTTGATTCTATTTCTCCCCACTGCCCCTCAATACATACTAAAACGCAAACTCCAGAAAACCAAAGCTTCAGCTTGAAACATGGTAGACACAATAATTATTTGTTGAATGAGTAAATGATTTCATATGTGATGTAGAAGCCAATGAGGTCGCATATAATCTGAGCAAGTAGATGTATTTCGAAGTACTATTTTTATTTTTGTATGTCTTCAAGGTTCCATCTTATTATAAGTTCTCATTTGGAAATAAAAATGAGCTTTAATGAACCTAAAACATTCTGTAGACATAGTGAGATCTATCGTTTGCTTACTAAAATAGTCAGGATATTCTGCATAGCAGTCAGTATTCTAAATGCTAGTTTTAAAAATTATGTGACTACATGCTGTGCAGTTGGCATTTTGAAGAATTCTATGGAAGAATTTTTCTAACATTTTTCTAACATTAGAAAAAATGAGATCACATCAATATTAGCTTTTCCACATCTAACTTTGAATAAGGTATGTGTAGTGCACGTGATATTTGGTTGAGTAAAATTGTGTTACATGACAGTTGTGAGCCTCTATATACGGGAACACACTTTAATGGTGTGACTTAGGAAGCCTAATGGCACCTGCATGGTTGTAAAATGGGAAAATCCATTTTTGGCATGGCCCCCAGTTTGAAAGTTACTCTTTCCATCCAAAAGGGCAGAATGCAACCGATCCATGGTCATAATTAAGATCAGAGCAAAGGACAGAGCCAGACACAGCTGAGAACCAGGAAACACAGAACTCTTTCTAATCCATAGATGTAGACAGAGCTGGGTTCCTGTGGACAAAAGGAGTTTCCACTCCAGTGACACAGAACTTGTGACCCACATCTTGCAGAGGGTAGTTAAGGGAAGCAGAGACCTCTTAGGAATACTGTTAGTCAAACAGCTGTGTATTTACCATGAATTCATAAGCAGAGCCTGAAACATTTCTTCAAATAGAAATAACAGAGCTGGTCTAGAGATCCCAATACAAATCAGTTCTGGGTGAGAACGGTGTTAGATCCACCAGTGAAGATCAATAGAATCAAGGTGACTCAAGAGAAGAGAGATCTGGCCTGGACAGGTCTGCTTAACCTCCCTTGGTTATACATTTCCAGTTGTTTTTTAATGAGGGAGATCTGGAAATTAATATTTGAATTTACTCTATGTCATTTATGGTTTGCTGTATGTAACAATGCTTAAGTGAACTGTGTAATTACTGTATCATAGTTCTCATTTTGTATTTCAGACTCATTCATTCTTAACTAATCTGTATGTGGTCATCATAAAGATCCAAGTGAAAGAACCTTCTTTTGCTCTAGATAGATATTTGAGTTGACTTGAGTCCACTGGGCTGTTGTACGTAGCATTCCAAGGACCGGAGTGGGCAGGCCAAGAAAGTAGGGCTCATCATGGAGAGTTGCCTCTCAAAGGCTTTTTCCTTTCAGGAAAGTATTAAGGTTATATAAGCAAATTAAAAAAACCTGTCGAATAATGAGTCAAAGCCATTAAGCATGGAGCCTGATGTTTTTTGTTTTCCAAACCTTATACCCTACTTCTGTTCTTTTATTTAAATTATTTAGTGGGTGTTCAATAATTCTGGCTAGAAAGACAGAATTTGTTCTTGCTTATGATGAAAGTGTCAGCAGTGAGAGACACACTCCTTAGAGATGCACAGTTTGGTGATATAGAAACTGATGAGGAAAAAGAACAAGGTGAATCACACCTCAGCTACTAGATTAATGCATCAAATTAAATGTTACTATTCAGGAAAGACAGCAGAAAGAAACTGCTTCCATGGTAACTGTTGTCAGAGTTGTATTTTTACTCATCTTTTGGAAAACATATGAAAGCCAAATAATATAGCTCTAGTGATACTTGTAATGATTTACTCATTTTCAAATAGCAAGAGCTCTGAAGGCTTGATTTCATCTCTCTCTTGAGTTGGCATTGTCAGTTTAATATCCAGCCAACGTTAATCACTGAGGGTGAATGTATAGAAGACAGTTCATATAAATGTCCAAAGATGGTTTATCAGTGAAAGTGTACTGTTACAAAGTTCTCCTGGGTTGCCGAGTGATCACTAAGGAAGATCTTAGTGTGACTCCCTCCCCCACCCTCAATAATATTAGATGTAGCTTCTCTTCTTTGGCTGGTCATGAGGAATTTCACAAATACACTTTCAGTAGAGAGAACTCATGATTTATTCACTGGACTATCTGTTTGGATTATCAATGCCTATTTTCTCTCTTTCTCTTCAGTGTCTATCTTTTGTCTGTATCAGACTTTGAGAGCACTTCAAACTGAGGGGTAGGTAAGAAAAGGGAGGAAGATGAAATTGGATTCTCTTTAAAACTGGTTTATTTAGAAAAGAGCTCCATAAAAGATTTGGTCAGAAATCAGAATTCAACCTGCTATCCTTTTTTCTGTATTATCAGATTGGATAATTGAATGTTGGCTTGATTTCTTTCAGAGCAGACGTTCTATCTTTCTTGGCTAGGCTGGCACAGAGAACAAGGTCATACAGTGACCTGCTTCCTTCACTGGGAGATGCTGATCTGCTGTGACCTGTGAGAAGACTCTGCTTTGCTGATGTTTTGGTGTTGTTTCTGTAATATCCATCTAGGCTAGGACTTCAGCTTCCTAGTTTAAGGTTAAAGGATAGATTAATTAACAAAATACCTTAGTATTTGTTGGACTTGTATGTGTTCACATGACTTACTGACCTCGTGCAATGCTTATTTTGTAATAAATTACCATTTGTTAATTCTCACAATTAAATTCTATAGTCCAAACTATAGTTTAACCCTCCAGAGTGGAAGACTTCCTGTCTTTCACTTTAAAGACATGTTTCTTAAGTCTCTATTTGTTAGCAAACACTTGGAAACACTTTGAAATTTCATCCTATTAATTCAGTCCTAGAGCTATCTGAATTCTATCTTGAAATTCTCAGAAAGACCTCTCCAGCAAGCTTTTCTTAGCTCTCTCTAGCCCTCAGCATTCTCATTCCTCATATTTAAATGTACTTGCTACCCATACCGTACACTCATTCATATTAAATTGAGTAGTCAATCATGCTTAAATAATATGTGACATCTTTACAAATAATATTTACTATTATCATTTAATTGAAGTATTGTATTTCTCTTGGGTTTCTCATTTCATTTCTCTAACCAGATTATAAACTTTTTGATCTAAATACTAATTCTTCTATATCTGTGTATCTGCCACAGTATCTCACCCAAGGTAGGGATTCAATGCAAGTTTGTTAATGGGTTAACCAAACCAATGCAAGTTTGTTAATCCTGTGAAATGGAACATGCTAGAAGTAAACATGATGATATTCTCTCCCACGAGCTACCTATTTAAATGCATCTTGGGAAGAACATTGAACAAATTACTTTAATTTGCAAAATTGCTTTCATGTAACATTTGCAGCTGTTCTACTTCTCAGGAAAATGATTCATATTATTTTAAAGACACGACAACTTGAACTAGGTCAAAGCATAATACCTAATGGTATTTAGCAATGCAAATATAAAATTTGCAAATTTTGCAGAGTCTAAATGCACATTGGATTTTCTAGGAGGTGCCCAGCTATATTGGGAGGGAGCTTGACTTTAAGGTAGAGCTTGACTGATAACCTTTCCAAAACATTAATATAGTTTCCTTCTTCTGTTTTTCCCTTCCTCCTTTTACTTTACCCCCTCCTTTCTAAATTATTGAGCTCTTTCTATGTGGCCAACCTTTTCTAGGAACTTTTTGTTACGTTGTTATATAATTTAATCATCACATACATCCTGTTGGTAAGCTATTATTATTTATATTTTAATGATCAGGAAACATTGAGGTTTGGAGGTTTAAGGACTTCTGGCATGAACTTGGCACTTTCTCTCACTGAACCTCATCTTTCTTTCTTTGATGTGTGACCTTGGATAAAAATATCATTTAACCCCTCTGTGCCTTTTAAAAATGTTTTTCTTCTATAAGAGGATAATAAAAAAGTCTGCCTTACTAGCTTTATGTTATTCTAGATAATTGAAATAAAACACAAGAAATATAGGGAATTATTATTTTTATTATATGTGAGTCTTGATCACATTGGTGATCACCAATGTGCAAACTTAGAATAAGGGATTAGAACTAGATTATAATTTAAAATGTCCTACTGATATTTTCTTTTGCTCTTTAAGACTCCTAAAACATATTCCCATATTTGAGTTTTTCCATTACACAGAAAAAAGATCCACAAACTGGACTTTTATGTTTCTCTAGCTGTGGGATAGACCCAGATTGGTCATGTACAGAAAAGCCTGTATGAGCAAGAAAGTAACATATTTTCTCATTTATTTATTTATCTATTTTTGCTTATAAATCTCAGTTACATGGCTTTATTCAATAGAATATTAGATCAGTTCAGTTCTCAAGTTGTGATTTTATAAGACTTATGAGAAAATCTGTTGATAGTGGGATTGCTTGACATTTTCTTTTACATTTTGCTCCTTTCTCACTTCTTCTTTTTTTTTTTTTTAATATTGGCGTATAGTTGATTTACAATGTTGTGTTAGCTTCAGGTGTACAACAAAGTGATTCAGTTATGCATATATATATATCTATTCTTAAGAAAGTGACGTATTTTCCTCAAACTGATTTCAATTTAAACTTGGCAGTTTATTTCTTATTGCAGTTTAATTATTTGGGTCACTGGATTCTGTGTCTCCTGTTTTTCTATGAAGAGAAAAACATACTATGCAACCAAGATTGATGCAAGACTCCCTGGTGAAGGAACTCAACCCGTTCTTTCTTCAGCAACTCAACCCGTTACAACAAAGCATGCTTCTAGTATCTGATTAGCTGGTTCTCTTCCTTCCTTCTTAGTTGGGGAATTTCCAAAGCTGTCTTCTCTGAAATACCATAAAATGTCCTGGAACTCAAAAGAAGAAGGTCTTTGAAATTCTGTGAACTTTTCCCATTGTATTTGAAGAAAAAAGGGTGGAAACTCATGAAGGATCTAGATCTATTGAAAAATCATTGAGAGTAGGGGAAAAAACCATGAGCAAAAAGATAAAGGGAGGGAAAAAAATTTCCTGAAAATGTTATAGTTTATGCACATGTACACACACAGACACACATACCATATATGTTTGATATTTTAATGAACATAGAATAAACAATATTATCATAGCAATGAGGGAAATAAAAACAAGAAAAGGGACTTCCCATATATATGGACATATTTTTCTTTCTTTAAGTAAAAACATTGTGTATTTCATCATTTTAATGAAAATCTTTTAAAGTGTACAATACACCCTCCTGACTTCTTATATAGAGGACCCTCACTGTCATTGTGCACTTTCTAAGGAGGCAATGCTGGAAATAATACTAAACCAGGAGACCTTGCCCTGGGCTCCAGCTTATTCTTCTACTCACCAGCCATGAGACTGTCCTGATCATTTCCCCTCTTTGGCCTCAGCTTCTTCATGTGCAAAATTCAGGCAAAATTTAGAAATATATTCTGCCCAGGTGCAACCCGCTTCCAGCTCCCTGTCTGTGAGCCAATATTGTTCTGCATTTCCTCCAATTAACTTTGATGATGTAAAAAGATTAAAATGCATCCCCCATGGCAGAATGGCACCTTGAAATTTTAACATCTGTGACTCCATAGTTTTGTGATTTCCTTCCAATTATGTGGGCCAAATTTGGTTAAGTGGGGAAAATTCTCTGATTTTTCTGACAAAAATAAGAAGAAAGAAGAATTTTTCTGCATTAAGATGTACTTTATAATGTGATGAATATAATAATTACTTGATGGACATATTAATATGTTGCATATCTTTTTGTGATAAATATATTAGGGAACCTTATTTCCCAAAGTGATAGCCAAAAAAAAAAAAAAAAAAGGGACTTCCCTGGTGGCGTAGTGGTTAAGAATCCACCTGCCAGTGCAGGGGACACGGGTTAGATCCCTGGTCCGGGAAGATCCCACATGCTGCGGAGCAACTAAGCCGGTGCGCCACAACTGCTGAGCCTACGCTCTAGAGCCTGCGAGCCACAACTACTTAGCCCGCGTGCCACAACTACTGAAGCCTGTGCACCTAGAGCCCATGCTCCTCAACAAAGAGTAGCCCCCGCAATGAGAAGCCTGCGCACTACAACAAAGAGTAGCCCCTGCTAGCTGCAACTAGAGAAAGCCTGCGTGCAGCAACAAAGACCCAACGCGGCCAAAAAAAAAAAACCCCAAAAAATTTACCTACAGTCTTATTAGTAATCAACTGTTTACCTGTTTTACGTTTTCCATGATCCCTTCTGGCAGAGAAGACAGTTTTATTTATCTGGCTTCTAACTCTAATTATAGCACTTTTCTCTCTCAGGCACCTTCTTTCCTAGAAGCCCACAGCTCTCCTCTTTAGGAAGCAGAGCTTATATCATCCTTCTGGTGTCTGCTCAGGCTTGCTTGATACCTTCCAGGTCTTCTGCTCTCTGTCTGTAAAGCATTTTCTTGTCTTATTGCTATGCCACTCTGGATATGTTTCCCTTGTTACTTAAATGAGTGTCTCCCTAAATAAACTGAATATATCTTAGGAGCAGGGAAACTTCTTCTAAATTTTCCTCTGTTAACCCAAACCATGTACCTTATAGAGCATAGTAAAGTAAAATACATGCTCAGTGGATGTTGTGATTGATAGTGTAGACATCTCAATTCAAGTTGCTCATCTTCTACTGAAATACGAAATTCAGTCTTGTAATATTTTCTGAATTCTGAGAAAGTGTAAACTGTTCATTTTCCATATTCAGTTATGCACACACTCTGTAGAATTTACAACTCCTTACAAGTAGTAAAGAATACTAATTGAATACTTCTTATGTATTCATTTTTGCATGAAAACATATATATCCTGGAAATACCTGCTTTTTATTTCCATAAGTAGTCATCTTTTTCTCTTGTTTTCATGTCCATATTAATGTTAACTATTCTAGACTATAAGTCCCAAGAAAACATAACTGTGTCTTTCAGCTTATATAATGTACCTTACCCAAAGCCGAGCATTTATGATTGCTTAGTAGCATAACATTGCTGGATAAAATGCAAGGCCAATCTTAGGTGAGGAACCTAAAAGTCTTCTAAAGTTATTTAATATGATACCATGAGGTAAAAAAACAGAAAAACAAAAGCACACTGTTAGGATGTATAAATTGTTCTTCAGTGAAGGAGGTTTGTGTATGTAATTGAGTTTAGTTGTTTCTGTTTATAGAGCTCCTGTAATTTCCCTGTGCCAGATCCTGAGTCAAAAGAAAAATCTCAAAGTGCTTAGGCAACAGCTGTTCTCAGTCTTTCAGGGTGGTAATTCTGAGCCCAGGGTTGTGCTTATTCTTGTCGTGAAATGACGCTCTTTGACTTTAAAACCCTGCATTCTTCCACAGTGCTATTACAGTGACAGCTCTTGTAAAAACATGTGTTAATCTTTAAGTCTGTTTAGCAGATAGCCCAATGGAGAAAATAGCCCATTATGACCTTACGTGTGGTTCATGAAGTCTTCTCTGAAGTATTCCCGTGATTTTGTATCATTGAACACATTCCTAAATCTCGCTGTGCAGGTCCTTCTTTGTAAAAGAAGAGCAATACTCTTTGAGGTAGTCTTTGTGTTTTCAGTGGATTTCAGTGGTGCTGGTCAGTTAGTCAACTCTAAAATATTTCATAAACCATAAGTGATATGGCTGTATATTATAAAAGCTTTCTACCCATCCCAGCCATTCTTCTAATTTTTCTATCATTTGGAAGAAGTGGGTTAATATGAAATAAAAACAAATAATATCAAAAAATGTAATTTGTAAAACAATAATGATGAGGACTCATTTTACCTGATTTGAAACATATTTAAAATTGACAGTTATCAAAACTATATGCGTGGTATTTTGTTAAAGAAAAATGGATCAGTTGATATGGAATAACATAGAGATACCAGAAGTTAAAACTTACTTTAATCATTTCTAGGACAGAGCAGAAATAACAGAATGATAGGGAAATGTAGCATTTGTCAGGTATTTATTTTGGTATAGAGAAGAATCTGTACTCTGTGTACAAATGCAGAATGTATAGCAAAGGAAAGAGAAACGGAATGTAAGAAAAATAACATAAATCACTGGATTGAAATTACTTAAAATGGATACAGATATTTTAGATGAATATACTAATTCCATTTGCTATCTATGCAAGGAAGATGAATGTTTAAGGAAATCTTAAATCATTTTATAGGAAAATGTGCTGCCTCTCAGCATTAAAGTGAATTCAAATGTTAAAACAGTCTTCCCGATAAAGGTAACAAAATCAGATTTTTTTTTTTTCCTATGGAGAAACAAGAATGCTGTTGATGACATTGCACTAATTGTTTCAGTTGTTGGGGAAAGTAATCTGTCAATATGTTTGAATCATAGTGTTGGTATTGATGATGATGATGATGATGACGACATATGCCAGACACTGTGCTGAGTATGTGGGGGACATTTAAAGGAAAGCTCTGTGTCTTGGCCACATGTGTATATATGTGAGCAGACACGTCATTGATCACGTCACACAAAGCCCCACAGTCTCCTGCCCACCTTTTCAGGTTCATTGTTTGACATTTCCTCCAAAAGCCATTTTTCTACAGGCCATATTCATTAAAAATTTTTTTAAAGTTTGTTTTCCATATTCATTTTTTACTCTATTTTTTACAGATGTTTCCTCCCAGGTCCTGAATGTCTTTTCTTCTCTTGGCAGGAAGATTCTTACTCATTTAAAAAAATTTTGTTCAAACCGCACCTTGTCACTGAAGCCTTGGTCCCTGTGGCCCCTTAGACACACGGAGGATGGCAGCCCTGCCTGCTTCTCTGGAGGCCGCCACTTCCTTGAGCGTGGCGCTGTGTCCCAGCCATCTTTCTACACAGGGTGGGACTCAACGCGTGTGTGTGGAAGGAGTAAATAAAATAAGCAAAGGAAAATCCCAGTATTAATATTATTTGCCAGCCCTTTCACTGAATTCTGTTAAACTGAAGCTTGTCACATTGACTCGGTATAAACTTATTTCACAACGATCAAATTGTCTGACTCTGAGCAATTTCTCTAAAATGGAGTAAGCAGTTACTACTGGGCTACGTTATTTTGCAACAGGGTTTTCTTGGGGTTTGTACTTGTCTCATTGCTTATTTGCTGTAAAATGAGCCTTTTGCTGGGAGGTTCTTTACATCAATAACAGACATACAGAGATTTGCCTAAATTTGAATTCAAAACACTTTTCTTTGGAATACTCATTTGGAAGTTTTGCTTCATTTATTTTGCTAAGTCATAATTTATGTGTAGTTTTTTGTTTTATGTGTAGTTACTCTTTTTACCACAATATATTCTTGTTTATAAAGATGCTCAAAGAAGTACATTTATCACCTCTTTTAGGTCAGGGTGCCATTAATGAACTCTTCTCTACTATTTAATATTCTTAAGAGAAATATGCCTAAGGACCTGTCTTATTCTCAGGAAGTAAGGTTTTTTTTTTTTTTTTTTTAAACTTTTGGGACCCAGAGATGAAAAATTTCCCCTTGTACAAATTATTCATCAAATAAAAATTTTCGTGCAAAAATTAATGCTTCAAGACACAGAATGAATTTAGATTAAAGACTCTGTGGTATTTATAGTAGATAAATAGAGGTTCTGCTACAGATGACAGAGACCATACCTGACAAGACAGAAATTTCTTTCTCTCTCAGAGGAGTTGTCTGAATACAGGAAGCTCAGATCAAGGATTATGACCCTGTTCTACTGATACATGGTTGTTTGGGGTAGACATGGCGTCCTGTGGTATTAAGGATTGAGGTGCCTTCTCTCTCATTGCTCTGTATTTAAAATTTAATATGTTAATTTCCTTTTAATTTTATTTATTGATTACAGAGTGACTATCTGATCAGCAGTTATGCTTGACAAGAAGTAGAAGTCATGGTTTATTTATAGTATTTTATAAGTTTGGCATGGTAAAAGAGTCCTGATAATAAATATTTGGTTAATTAATTGAAAGTTCATGTATTTGGGGGAAGGGTTGTTAATGTACAACTGTTCGCAAAACCCTTGTGATACGAGTTGTGGAGCAAACCGTCCAGGGTGGGAAGCGACCATACATCATTGTGGAGGGAGGGACAAATGCAGTGCTCCTGAAGTCCTGAGTTCGTTCCCAGCAGGCATGTGAAGGAAGCTTCCTGGAAAGTAATGGCGTTGGGCTGCCCTTGAAGGAGGAGAAAGATGTCGATAATGCGAAGTGGAGGAGAAAGGCAAAGAGGAGCATGGGGTGGCATTGAGGGGAGGGGGAGTGGAAAGTGTCTGGTTGCCATGCATGTAGCACTTCACATATGACACCCACTGTACCTGAGGAATGAGGTCTGGAGGAAGGAGGTTTGTGTGTGTGTAGGGGGTAGGTGTTGCATGCATCCTTGTCCTTTTTTTTTTTTTCCTGATTGGGTGACAAAAGAGAGTTTTATCTTGGATAATACTTTAACCAAACTTCATTGACTTGTTAATTTACGTTATGCAAGACGCTTCTGTGAGCTATACCAATCTTTTTTTTTTTTTTTAATTTTTATTTATTTATTTATTTTTAATTATTTATGGCTGTGTTGGGTCTTCATTTCTGTGCGAGGGCTTTCTCTAGTTGTGGCAAGTGGGGGCCACTCTTCATCGCGGTGCGCAGGCCTTTCACTGTCGTGGCCTCTCTTGTTGCAGAGCACAGGCTCCAGATGCGCAGGCTCAGTAGTTGTGGCTCACGGGCCTAGTTGCTCCGCGGCATGTGGGATCTTCCCAGACCAGGGCTCGAACCCGTGTCTCCTGCATTAGCAGGCAGATTCTCAACCACTGCGCCACCAGGGAAGCCCTATACCAATCTTTAATACCTAGAACATATGATTCATGTTTAGATGAGATTATCTTTGTATTTGGATTAAATCACAATGAGGACAGTATTTGTAAATGTGTGACTTTCAAGGGGGGATATAAACTCTCGTTATCCATGGAGGGCCTGGTTTGAAGTGCTTTCTGAAGTTAATAGGTTGTGCAATCCCATTTTACCGGCACATTCTGCTGATACATCATTTAGAGACAGTTCCAGTTCCTGATGAAGAACAGAGCGCTGACATGAGTTTTCACTTAGGTGTGCAGAAAGAATCGGTTAGCTTTGTGCACAGAATAGGCTGAAATCAAGTTTTAATTAGTCAGACTTTTGCATAATTCATCACGGTTCCTTTGAAAGTCCAGTTGAATCTGCTCTTAATCTTTGTCACGATGGGTCCCTTTTAAAGGACTTTTATTAGTTCCTTGCTGCACAGATATTTAGGTCTTCCAAGTAAGGCCATGACAATGCACCTGATCTCTTCTTAAAGAAATGAATTGTTACATAAGGATCCATAAAGAAATGAATCAGTCCATAAAGTTTTCTTCTTATTAAATATCATTCTTGATATCAATATAATCAGCTTTAAAGATAGGAAAGTAAGCTAAGGTTCTTTCTGTCTTTTTGAATCCATAGGCTGTCCATCTGGCCCAGGCAAGCTTCCAGATTGAAGCCTTCGGCTCCAAATTCATTCTTGACCTCACACTGAACAAGTAAGTATTTAGTTATGATCCTGTTAAGAAGTAAGTGCAATAAAACTCTACGTCATGATAATATTTTAGTCAAAATAATGTCTGTTGTGGAAGCAACTGATATTTTCTAGCTGATTATATGTCATATAGCACTTAAAGAAAAATATAAAAGTCTGAAGTTAATTCTTTTGATAATAATAATGTCTTTTTATTCCTGAAAGAAGAGGCATTTAACATTTAATTCGTTAAAAATCTCAAATACAGTACTTAGATATTGTGATTTTAAATGGTACAAATATTTAAAGTAATGCTAGTTAATTAAGTGCTAACTATAATCTTTACAATATATAGCAAGCATGATAAATTACTGACTCAAGTATAGTTAGACTTCAGTCTAGAAATTCCACTTTACCTTTCAGTATGCAATTCACACGACTTCTGTATGAAGAACAGAAGAACAGAAGAAAATGATGACTTGCAAATACCTATTTTGAGAAGGTTCTTTGCTTCGTAATTTGCTCTAATACAGTTTCTTAGAAATTTTGGTCCTGATGAAGATTTACTCGATTTTTCTCTGAGCATGTGTTTATGTTGATATTTAAATGCTATTTCCCAAGTTGGAACCAATTGCACAGATGTCTTTGTACAAAGAACGAACAAGAGCTGTTGCCTTAAGCAGGGCTCTTCAGCCTCGAATTGAGCCAGCAGTGAGCCTTTCTTTGGTGAAAGAGCTTTCCTGCATGGTTTTCTTTAGTTTAAGACGCTCCAGTCAATATTTTAAACTCTCATCAGTATTTTGACCAAGACGGCATTTTTGCCAGAAAAATACCACGTAATGCTATCAGACACTATAATGTGGGTGACCACAGTCAATATCTGAGAAATTGCAGAAGACTATAAAGAACAACTATTAAATTTCTTGTGTGCCAAATTCTGTGAGCTCTGCAGAAAAAAAGATGCAGGGTCAGCTTGGGTGCTCCTTACTCAAGTGTAATTGCAGCTTTAAGTCAGAATGAATCAGCAGAACTCAGAATTTCCTGTGTTGAAGATATTGCAGGTTTTCCTCTTTGAGTCTGCTGAGCATTGGTTGAGTTCCTTTTCACCATGCTGAGTCAGCAGTGTGCCTGCAAAAGGGTCATATGGGGGCATCCGGGGTACTTAGAGGTCTGGAGACACATCAGAAAATTATTTACCACTAATATTTAACATGCAGAGGAATCAAATTGAGCACCTACT
Source organism: Balaenoptera physalus (assembly GCF_965194825.1). NCBI lineage: Eukaryota > Metazoa > Chordata > Mammalia > Artiodactyla > Balaenopteridae > Balaenoptera > Balaenoptera physalus. The sequence goes on from NC_138885.1 coordinate 96,646,107, forward strand.
ATGAGCAGTCGTTGCTTTAAGGAGCTTATAGTCTACTTGGGAGAGGTTAATAGATAAATGTATAATTTTAGAGCAGTGTGAAATTGGTTGTGCTGGAGATAAACATGGAATGCTATGGTAGCACTAGAGAGGAAGCTCTCCAGGCTGGAGGAGTGTGAAAAGGCATCTTAGGAAAGGTGATGCTTGAGCTAAATCTTGGAGGGCAAGTGCTAGTGAGGAAGGGAAGTGTTGGGGATGGATGGGTGAGAGAGAGAGAGAGAAAATGGAGAATTGTGTTCTAGGCAGAGGAGAGAGTGTGTGCTAAGGAGGCGGGCCATGTAGCAGTGTGGCATGTTAAAGGGAGCATGAGTCTTTTGTTGAATTTCTTGGTAAATTACAAGGTTGAGGGAGGTGAGTCTGAAGAGGTAGGCCCGGGGACAGCTCAACTCAGGCAAGATCTTGTATGTCATGCTCAGTGCTGGGCTATTATCCCTTAGACTGTGAAAAATGAAGTCAGCAGATAAACAGAAGTTCTGTTCTCAGGAAGTGCTAACAGGCATGGAGAGGGAATGCTTTTAAGAAGTCTTCGATTGATAAAAATCATTAGGATTGCTTTGATATGGGTGACAAGGCAGAAAGAAGAGTTAAAGTTAACAGGTACCTTGATTGCATACCTGGGTGGAAGGTGGTATCCAGGTGAAATGGGCAGCACAGGGAAAAAACAGGTTAAATGGTGAAGAGAAAAGAATGTGAAATCAGAGTAGACATAATTGATTTGAGGGGCTTTGGGACATACATGAAGCCATGTCTAGGCAGTAAGTGGATATAACAGTCTAAAGCTCAGGGAAGAGGTGGGGGCTAGAGATAGTAGAGTTGAAAGTAGTTTCCATATGAATGTTAATGACAAACGTGGTTGTGAATGAGACCATGTTCATTCAGGAAGGGTGGGTAAAATAAGGAGAGCATAAGCTGGGAAGATTGTTAAGGGTTGAGGAGAGGAAGAGGAGCCAATGAAGGGACAGAGAATGAGTGATCAGAGTAGTGGGAGGAGAATCAGGAGCATGATTGAATAGAGAGTTTCAAAACAGAAAGTTGTGATATATAGCCTCACATGCAGTAGACTGATCTAGTGAGATAACGGGCAAAGATTGCCTTTGTATTTACCTATTAAGTAATCACTGATGGTCTGAAGGCAGCAGTTTCCATAAAGTTTGGGGCAGAAACCAGGTTACAATGGGCTGGGAGTGATTGAGAGGAGATGGTTTGGAGACAGCATTGCTCATTGGGTAAGTTTGGGTGAGAAGGAAAGAGAGCTAGAGCAGTAGCCAGAAGAAGACATTGGGGTCTAGGAAGGGGTTTTTAGGGATAACAGAGCAGGTGTTAGGCTGACAAATGGAGATGTTAAGAGTGAGAGATGAAGATACAGAAGAGAGGAGATAATTTATGGAGCAAGATCTGGGTGAAGATAGAAGGGAGTGAGAGCAAGAGCACAAGGGCAACTTAGTTTTGAACCAGGAGAGACAGTTCATTCCTAACTTGTATGAAGGTATTAGGGCATATGCAGGTAGAGATAAGTTTGCAGGAGAAGGGATGGAGTTCAGTGCATCTCTGAAGATTTCTTTCTTCTTGGAGACTGCATTATCAACCATTGGGATGGAGAAGGAGGGTGGGTTGGGGCTTGAGGAAAATGATGAAAGTTTAGGCTAACGCGGAGAGAAATGGGTGAGGAAGCCCACCAAGGTCATGTTAAAGAATTTATGAGCAATCTTCATTAGAAGTCATATATTATGTGTTGGTCTTTGTGTCATTGTACCTGATGGTGTTTTATTTTATTTTTTTAACCTGGAGTGCTCAGTAATTCCGTCACTGCACTGTGTGGGGGAGGAAGGTAGATTGTAGTGTGGAGCAGGGTTTATGTTTTCTGGTGGTGACTCAGAGGAAGAGCAGTGCAGACAGAGCTCTTTGAATACTGGTGAATAACTAGGGTAGTTTGCTATCAGGATCCAGTTTGGGTAAGAATGGAGATGAGGTCAAGAGGACCAGGAAAAAATGGAGGTCTCTGTAGGGACAAGTAAATGCAGTGAGAGGGAGACCATGAGACCTATAATCACATGGTATCTCCCCTGTTCAGAGTCCCGAGCCTTCTGAGTGCAGCGTGTGTGTGCAATACTCACATGACCTCCGGAGACAAGGGAACTGGGTAAGAGTCTGACAAGTGTTGGCCAGGGTGGGTCTGTAGTTTAAATAACTTTCGATGGCTGTGATTCACTAACTTTCAATGGCTGCTCCATTAGAAGGAACGTAAAGAGTCAAGAGAATTTTTAAAATCAGTCATGGAGAAAGAGCTTCTGAGCAAAGAGGAATCTCATTTCCACCAAAGGGTGGTCGTTGCCACACTATTTACAACAATTTTAAATTGTTAAGGAGGGGAAGGGCAAAAGGTGTATGATAGGTATACGAGCTCAGTGAAGGAAAGAAAGCATTAAGGTGTTAACATAAACTAATCAAAGTGGTATCAGCAGAATCTAAATGGTTGATGACCTCACCAGGGCTGGACTGCCAGCTTGTGAAGACTACCCTGATGTGAGTTCCTGGGAGGAGAGCTTTCTGAGTCTGTGCTTTCATGGACTGAACAAGTGAGGCCTTGGCTTGCTGAGGCATCTCGTGGCAGAGGCGCGTGTTTTAATTTAGCCAACAAATATTGAGTGAGCATCTGCTCTATGCCGGCAATTGCTGTAGGTGCCGATGCTGCTGGGAGTGAAATAGACAAGTTTGCTGTCTCCCCTCATGGAGCTTTGTTCCAGGGGAAGAGACAGACAGTGAACCACTAAATAAAGACGAGCGCGTTGAAAAACATATAGCTGGGCTACGTGATGGAGAGAGACTTCAGCTGGGAGTGGCCAGTGTGGTTTACATGTCACAGAAGCCAGAAGGTCTGTCTGAGGAGGGACATTGAGCTGAGACCTGATCATCCAAGATGAGACACCACATGAGGCTGGAAGGTGAGAAGGTTCCACTCAGCTGGGACTGTGAGACAGCAAGTGCTGAGGAGAACGTGGAATGTTCAAGAAGGACCGAGGCTGGTGTGACTGGAGTGCAGCAGGGGGCAGGGGATGGTGGGAGACTGAGGAGATGAGGTCAGAGAGGAAGCCGTGTAGCCAGACCGTGAAGGGCCGTTGTCTACGGGGAGGCATTAGCGTAGGACGCCACTGGAGGGCAGGAAGCACAGGCATCACACCATTGGGTTTACATATTTTTTAGCCCAAGAAGTCCTAGTTGTGGCTTCAGAGGATCTTTTGTCATACTCCTTTCAGGATACTCCCCTTTTCAATTTTGTTTTGTTTTTTTCTCTAGAATGACCATTGTTCCAAGTTACATAAGATTTAAAAAGGATTACTAGATTAACAATTCTTTTTTTTTTTTGGCTGTACCCCGCGGCATGTGGGATCTCCAGGGATCGAACCCTTGCCCTCTGCAGTGGAAGCACAGATTCTTAACCACTGGACCGCCAGGGAAGTCCCCAGCAATTCTTAATGTGTATTGTTGATCCTTGGAAGCCCTCAGGGAGTCTGAAGATTGTCTCTCCAATATGTGTGATTGGAATTATGCCATATTACCTATAGTTAAATTTGCTGGTGTCTTCAGCAAATGTTAACTGGGAATAATTGTGATCAGAGTTACATAATGGTTGAGAGCATAGGTTCTGGAGTCAAACAGACCTGGGTTTGAATCTGGAGGCTGTCATTTACTAGCTGTGTGACCTTGGGCAAATTTCTTAACTTCTTTTTTAGTAATAGTTTGAGATACAATTCACACGCCATGAAATTCACTCCTTTAAAGTGTTCCCTTCAATGGTTTTTATTATATTCACAGAGTTGTGCAGTTATTACCACCATCTAATTCCAGAGCATTTTTGTTGCCCCAGAAAGAAACCCTGTATCTATAGCAGTCACACCCCCTCCTCCTCCCCTCCAAGCTTCTGGTAACCACTCATCTACTTTCTGTCGCTATGAATTTTCTTATTCTGGTATATAAATGGATTTATACAACTTGTGACCTTTTGTGATTGGCTTCTTTACGTAGTGTAATATTTTCAAGGTTCATTTATGTTGTAGGTTCATTTATGTTGTAGCTGAATAATATGCCATTGTATGGATATATTCTTAGCTTCTTAAGCTTTAGTTTCTTTCTTAAGCTATAGGTTGTTGTAAGGACTAACTAAGATAATGTGTGGTACTTATACATGTCTGCTAATTGGAAAGCCATGCTTCATGCTGTGGACTGAATTCCCCCTAAAATTCCTGTGTTTAAGCCTTAACCTGCAATGTGACTGTATTTGGAGATAGAGCCTCTAAGGAGGTAATTAAGGTTAAATGAGGTCATATGGTGGAGCCTTGATCTGATAGGATTAGTGTTATTATGAGATAGATACCAGAGAGTTTGCTCCCTCTCTCTCTGCTATGTGAGGATACAGCAAGAAGGCAGCCATCTGCAAGCCAGGAAGAGAGCCCTCACCAGGAACTGAATCAGCCAGCATCTTGTTCTTGGATTTCTAGTCTCCAGAAGTATGAGAAATAGATTTCTGTTGTTTAACCACCCAGTTTATGGTATCTTTGTTCTGATTTTGGGGGGTATTTGATTTAAGATGAATATCTAGAAAATGCTGATTTAAAGAAATATATGCACACAGTAGTTTGCTCATGAAATGTAGTTCATGCAGTGCTTTTGAAAGAAGAAAACAGCCACATTGATGTAGTTTCAGCTAGATTAAATAAAGACCCTGGCTTTCGTGCTGATTAGCATGGTTAATTCATTCTTTATTCAGCCAACAAACATTTATTGAGCGTCTAGTTTGTGTAAGGTACTGTGCTGAGCAACCCAGGGAATTCAGAGCTGTGTAAAAGAATCCCTCCTCTCCAAGAGCCCATAGCAGAGAAAAGAGATTAAAATATATACAAATTATAGTAAACATGATAGGAAGTGACTTGGGAAGCCTTGGTGTTGGAAGGTTTTATGGGGAAGATGAGATTTAATGTTTTTCTTAAAGGATGCTGTCTTGGTTTTGGTTCCCCTGGTAGCAGATCCTGAAGCAAGAATTCCAGGAAATACATTTAGGGAGCTGAGGAGTGACAAGTGGAAGGGAAGGAAGCTAAAAAAGGGTGATTTCCCACGTGCCCAACTGGGGCTCATTCCCAGTGACGAAACCCTGGGAGTCCATGGATTCATCCTCTAGAACATGCCAGAATATTATTGAACTGAGGGGTGAGGAAGCTGGAGTTTTGTTCACCAAGTGCCAGTCTGTTGTTGGTTGAGAGCTGTTTCTGGGGGCAATAACTTTTCAGTATGTCCCTCGTGCCTCCTCTCAGGTAGAAAAAAAGCCAGAAATCTTAGGTATTTCCAGTCACCTGCCTTCAGTGTGTTATGCTGAGGGCATGTGGGCAGGGCATGTTGGAGTCTGCTACAGATGCTTCGATTTGGGAAGATGTGGTAGGAAGAAAGGTGCATTTTACTTGGGGAAGTGGCAGAGCAAAGGTTTGAGAGCAGGAAAGCATCGAACCCCGGGTATGAGTGAAGACTAGTGAACCCCTTCTCTCAAAGAAACCTGAACCACCAATCAGCAGACGGAAGGCAAGCTTCCTGCTTGGAGTCACTGGATTCCGAGGGGGAATTTCAGTCTTGTTCTGTTGACTGTTTTTCCAGCTCTGCAAATTTGGAGATTTGAACTTAAAATTTGGTTTATAAGGAGAAGCATGTGGAGGAGAGACAGGCCTCCTGCCCCATTTTCCTTTTGTGAATGAATAAGAGCAGGAGCTGTGGCTGGAGAAGAGTGAGGCAGATCCACCTGCAGTGCAGTACGGGGCGGGCTTGTGAGTTGGCTTGACTCCTGACCTAAGGTTGGCTGGCCATACGTGTCAGTGCTGACCCCTTGCTTCTCTCCTGTTATCTGCCTATCAGTCTCACCGCTGGAACTCCTCTCACACATCTGGGCGAGGGAAGGCACTGGCTTTTCGGAATTCAGGCTTTTGGTCTCAAACTCGCTGCTGAGGCTGCCAGCTGAGGCATGTTTTCTGGGTTTGAGTCCAGAGGAGTTAGAAATGACGAGTAACCTTGCTTTCCATTTCAGAATTCTATGTCTTTAAGATGCTGCTAACTCATAGGGTAAATGCTTTATTTCCTAATTTCAGGGGCCTGTAGAAGGAAGGCTATCTACTGCAATAGTAATGATGGTAATAGATCCTGTGCTAAGCCCTTTACCCATATTCTCCAATTTAAATCCTGTCACCAACCCTGGAAGGAAGATGTGATAATTTCCAGCAACCTGAGACCTGGTGACATTCAGTCACATGCTGGTGTGCAGCCTGGGCAGTCTGTCTGGAGTCTTCTTCTGTGGCTGCTTTGATCACAGCACTGGACTATACATTTACAAGGGAGCTGGGCATAATTCTAATGATTGCTCATCTGTTCACATTAGGTGAGAAAAAAGAATATAACTATTTCAGTCAATTTTTAACAGTATAAAGAAAATGCAGAAGGTCCAGATAGGATTTAAAATCATCCTGTTGTTTTAAAAAAAAATTTGTTAGGTAACATTGGTTTATAACATTATGTAAGTTACGTGTGTACAACATTATATTTCTACTCATGTATACACTACAGTGTGCTTACCACCCAAAATTCAGTTATCATTCATCAGTACAATTGATCCCCCTTACCCGTTTCACGCCTCCCCCCCTCATTCCTGCTCCTTCCTCTCTGGTAACCCCGACTCTGTTCTCTGTATCTATGTGTTTGTTTTTGTTTGGTTTGGTTTATTTACTTAGTTAAGTTTGTTTTCAATATTCTACATATGAATGAAATCATATGGTATTTGTCTTTTTCCATCTGACTTATTTCACTTAGCATAATAGCCTCAAGGTCCATCCATGTTGTCACAAATGGCAAGATTTCATCTTTATTAAAAAAAATATTTATTTATTTATGTATTTGGCTGCATCGTGTCTTAGTTGTGGCACATGGGATCTTTGTTGCAGTGCGCGGGATCTTCCTTGTGGCGCTCAGGCTTCTCTCTAATTGTGGCACGCGAGCTCTCTAGTTGTGGTGCGCGGGCTCTGGAGCACGTGGGCTTAGTTGCCCTGCGGCATGTGGGATCTTAGTTTCCCGACCAGGGATCGAACCCATGTCCCCTGCATTGGAAGGAGGATTCTTAACCACTGGACCACCAGGGAAGTCCCAAGATTTCATCTTTTTTTTATGACTAAGTAGTATTTCTTTCTATGTATATATACCACATGTTCTTTATGCATTCATCTGTTGATGGGCACTTAGGTTGTTCCAATATCTTGGTTACTGTAAATAATGCTGTAGTGAACATAGGGGTGCATATATCTTTTCAAATTAGTGTTTTCTTATTCTTTGGATAAATACCCAGAAGTAGAATAGCTGGATCATATGGTAACTCTATTCTTAATTTTTTTAGGACTATCCATACTGTTTTCCACAGTGTTTGCACCAATTTACACTCCCACCAACAGTATATGAGGGTTCCCTTTTCTCTACATCCTTGCCAGCACTTGTTATTTCTTGCCTTTTTGATAATAGCCATTCTAACAGGCATGAAGTGATATCTCTTTTTTATTTGTGTTAATTAGTGATGTTGAACATCTTTTCATGTGCTTGTTGGCCATCTGTATGTCTTCTTTGGAAAAATATCTATTTAGCTCCTCTGCCTATTTTTAAATTGGGTTGTTAGTTTTTTTGTTGTTGAGTTGTATGAGTTGTTTATGTATAAGGGCTATTAACCCCTTATCAAATATGTGATTTGCAAATATCTTTTCCCATTTGATAGCTGTCTTTTTGTTTGGTTAATAGTTTCTTTTGCTGTGCAGAAGCTTTTTAGTTCAATGTAGTCCCATTTGTTTATTTTTCCTTTTGTTTCCCTTGCCTGAGGAGACATATCCAGAAAGATATAACTAAGACTGATGTCAAAGAGTGTATTGCTTATGTTTTCTTCTAGGAGTTTCATGGTTTCAGAAATAACATTCAGGTCTTTAGTCCATTTTGAGTTGATTTTTGTATGTGGTGTGAGATAGCGGTCTAGTTTCATTTTTTTGCATGTGGCTGTCTAGTTTTCCCAACACCATTTATTGAAGAGATGATCCTTTTTCCATTGTATGCTCTTTGCTCCTTTGTTGTAAATTGACCATGTATGTGTGGGCCATCAATTCTGTTCCATTGACCTATGTATCTGTTTTCTGCCAATGCCATACTGTTTTGGTTACTATAGCTTTGTAATATCGTTTGAAATAGATTGTTTTGGGTAAGATGAACATTTTAACACTGTTCATTCTTTCAGTCCATGAGCATGAAATGTCTTTCCATTTATTTGTGTTTTCTTCAATTTCTTTCAACAGTGTCTTAATAGTTTCCAGAGTGCAGGTCTTTCACTTCCTTGGTTAAATTTATTACTATGTGTTTTATTCTTTTTGTTGTGATTGTAAATGGACTTGTTTTTAAAATTTCTCTTTCTTCTAGTTCATTGTTAGCATTAGAAATGCAAGAGATTTTTGTGTATTGATTTTGTATCCCGCAACTTTACTGTATTCATTTATTATTTCTAATAGTTTTTTTGTGGTGTCTTTAGGGTTTTCTATGTATACAATCATGTCATCTGCAAATAGTGACAGTTTTACTTCTTCCTTTCCAGTTTGAATGCCTCATTTCTTTTTCTTGCCTAATTGCTCTTGCTAGGACTTCCAATACTGTGTTGAATAAGAGTGGTGAGAGTGGGCATCCTTGTCTTCTTCCTAATTTTAGAGGGATAGCTTTCAGTTTTTCATCATTGAGTATGATGTTAGCTGTGGGTTTGTCATGTATGGGCTTTATTATGCTGAGGTACACTCCCTCTATGCCCACTTTATTGAGAGCTTTTGGTGTTGAATCTTGTCATATACTTATTGGCCTGTAAATTTTTTGTGTGTTGTTCTTGTCTGGTTTTGTTATTAGGGTAATGTTGACCTCATAAAATGAGTTAGTAAACATTCTTTCCTCTTCAGTTTTTGAGAAGAGTTTGGGAAGGCCAGGTATTAAATCTTCTTCAAATGTTTGGGAGAATTTACCTGTGAAGCCACCTGGTCCTGAACTTTTGTTTTTGGTTACTCTCTTAATCTCTTAACTAGTGATTGGTCTATTCAGATTTTCTATTTCTTCATGATTCAGTCTTGGAAGATTATATGATTTTAAGAATTTGTCCATTTCTTCCAGGTTGTCCAATGTGTTGGTGTATGTAGGTATTTGTAATATTCTCTTATAATCCTTTGTATTTCTCTGGCATCCATTGTTATTTCTCCTTTCTGATTTCTGATTTTATTTAGCAGAGCCTTCTCTCTTTTTTCTTAGTGAGTATAGTTAAAGGTTTGTCAATTTTGTTTACCTTTTCAAAGATCCAGCTCTTAGTTTCAATGATATTTTCTGTTCTCTTTTTAGTCTCTTATTTTATTTAATCCACTTTGATCTTTATTATTTCCTTCCTTCTGTTGACTTTAGACTTCATTTGCCCTTCTTTGTCTAGTTCCTTTAGGTGTAAAGTTAGATTGTTTATTTGATATTTTTCTTGTTTCTGGAAAAAGGCGTGTATTGCTATAAACTTCCCTCTTAGTAAAAATAATCCTGTTTGTTGAGCAGACCAGACCATCTGTTATGGGCCAAATTTTGTCCCCCCACCAAACTTATATGTTGAAGACTTAACTTCCTAGTAACTCAGAATGTAACTGTATTTGGAGATAAGGACTTTAAAGAGGTAATTAAGTTACAATGAAATCTTTATGGTGGGCCCTAATCCCATATGACTGGTATCCTTTAAGAAGAGGAAATTTGGATACAGACTTGTGTGTGCACAGAGGAAAGACCATGTGAGGACATAGTGAGAAGGAAGCCATCTGCAAGTCGAGGAGAGAGGCCTCAAAATGAAACCAGTGTTGCCCAGACCTTGCTCTTAGACTTCTAGCCTGCAGAACTATGAGGAAATAAATTTCTGTTGTTCTTTGTTATGGCAGCCCTAGCAAACAAATACACCAGCCTCATCCATTTATTGTTTATTGCAGTGGGACAGTCAGCATTAAGCTGCTGCTTGTTAATGGGTAAGTCTGTTTGTTTCTGGTAGCTAATTCTGCTGCTATAATTTCAAAGTGTTGTTCTGAGAGATTATGGTCTCTTTTGCATTTATGTACTTCAGGGAGAGTAGAACTATTTATGCAATTTTGAAAAAGTTTCTGTGATAATAAGGAACCTTAAGAGGCACAGATCCCCAAAGTTGCTGTGAGTATTGATTGCCACTGTGCCATGTGCAATACGATGAAGATAAATATTGCTTTTCCTATGTCCTAGAGGCCCAGTAGTGTTCTAAGATTTCCAGCGCTGGCAGGAATGAGTTGCTGTGGTGTTTCTCTCCTTAAGTCATCCTTTCCTGTATATTTTTAAGCATTTTGATTCCATAATACAAGGTAGTTCTTTTTGCCTTACTTTCTCTGATCAGGTGAGTACCTATCAGGTCTCCCTTGGGCATTTCTGTTTGAAGAGTTAAACCTATATTGAATGCTTTGGATAATATCATTATCATTTGCTTTTGATGACCCATCTTTAAGCTGCTAGACCAGGTCCTGAAACTCTTGAAAAGATTTAAAATAAGTATTGCCTAAATGTTAGTAGGTTCTAATTCTATTGTTTAGGATGTGTGTCTGACCTACTTTCAAAATGGGTTGAGAATGACTTCCACAATTAAACGTAATAGCAGAAACATTAAAAGTAAAATCACAATTAAACCATTGGTATATTTGTACTGATTCTTGATTTCCATAGGTGGATGAGATCTAGTGTAAGTGGTGAAGGACTGTGGACGTTTGCCCTCTACCTGCAGTAAGAGACTTCATTACCCTCTCCCCTTCTTGCCTGTTGACAATAATTATTATGGGTGAATGGGATCCAGGGAAATTAAACACCAGGCTGAGGAAATCATGAGGGCTATAGGAGCTAGATTTAAATTCTCTTAAGTTCTAAGAAATGAGAAGACTGTGATTGCCCAGAAATGAAGAGCTGTGGTGATAGCCTCTCACACAGAAAAGAAAAAAAAATAGGCATCTAAGAATTTCTAGCAGAATCAAAGGGATCTAATTGTCAGTGGGATCACATGGCATTGTTTTTTTAATCTGGGATGTATTGAATTAAGAGACTATTACTTTAAAAAAAATTTATTTATTTATTTATTTTTGGTTGCGTTGGGTCTTCATTGCTGCGCGCTGGCTTTCTCTAGTTGCGGCGAGCAGGGGCTACTCTTCGTTGCGGTGCGCGCGCGTCTTATTGCGGTGGCTTCTCTTGTGGAGCACGGGCTCTAGGCACGTGCGCTCAGCAGTTGTGGCTCACAGTCTTAGTTGCTCCGCAGCATGTGAGATCTTCCTGGACCAGGGCTCGAACCCATGTCCCCTGCATTGGCAAGTGGATTCTTAACCACTGCGTGACCAGGGAAGCCCAAGAGACTATTTCTTGACTGATGGATTAAAGGAAACCCTTTGCAGGTGTCCACCCCCATGCAGAATGTGGCCAAATTAAACTAGAACTTAGTTCATTCTTCAGACTACTTCTTGGTCTTTATGGTTACCAGGGTGGGTAGGATGGGGTGGGGGAGGGATAGACTGGGAGTTTGAGGTTGACATATACACACTGCTATATTTAAAACAGATAACCAACAAGCATCTACTGTATAGCACAGAGAACTCTGCTCAATATTCTGTAATAACCTAAATGGGAAAAGAACTCAAGACAGACTAATGATTAATGAAGAATTACAGCAGAAGTTAATTTTGACAAAAAAATTGAAAAGCACAGAGGATTAGCTGTTATAAGGCATCTGAGATGAGTTAATTGCATAAGCTACTGATTTTAGATCTTACTTTTCTGACAGTTAAGTGGGAAAGGCCAGGTGCTGGGGTGTATAATTTCCATTATCTGATAAAGGAAGTTTATCTGTCTGTCTAGAGATATAAATGTTTTCCTATCAGGGAGAAATTTATCCCTTTGGTGCTGATGTAGCAGAACATTTGGTAGCATAATGGTTAATGTCTGCAACCATGATTTTGTGAATGACCAGAAAAGTTACATAAATGGACTTCTCATGTAGTAGCCAAGCATAACATACTTTCTGACCTCAGTGGATTGATGGATAGATTTCTATTGATTGAAGCCTTTTATGAACCATTTCAAGCACTTTTTTCCAGAAATGTTTACTGAGTACCTGCTAAGTCCCAGACAATGTTGAAGCTGCCAGAGAGAAACTCTTCCCTCATGAAGCTTACAGAACAATGAAGGAGAAAGACAATCCTACAGGCATCTCAATTGCATACAGTCTGGGGAGTGCCGTGGTGGGGAAAATTGAGGAAGCTTTTATCTCCCGTAGGAGGGGTGGCATTGAATAGGAAGTTAAAGTTTATGGAACTAAATGTCTAAGCCCAGACCTAAAGTGTAAGAGTTGGCCAAAGGTTTGAGGGTCAGAGAGTGTGAGGGCCTGAAAGGTAGGCAAGAGAGATGAGGCAGTAACTACCCTGTATCAACAGCCCATCACTTGTATACAGCCCGTGAGCATTCCAAATCAAACACTGACTCTGCAGGCTTGGAGAAATTGATAAAATCACACAGCAAGTTGGAGAAAAAAATAGAAACTTTGTCATGGCAGGGTGGTCTGTCTGGGGCAGCTTTGTAAATACACACCTGAAAGTACCACCAATTGCTATTTTTTAAATTGTATCTTTTAAGCAATAGGATTTTTTTCTCCTATAGGAGCTGTGGGCAGGAAGGCTAATGAATTCTACATTCTTCTCATCACCTGCTTAAATTGTTTTTTGCTCGGAATAGACAGTAATTGCTGTTTTAGTACATCCAGCAGAATTTTGTCCCAACAAAGATGGTCCGTGTTCCTCCCCATGTAACCTCCACAGAGGAAATGATAGACAAGGGAAGCATAGCTGACCTGCCGACAGGTTAGATTTCTTACAACCTGCTTCTGATATAATGGCTATTCTCTGTATAGTTTTCATAATTAATGGAATATTATTTCATGTACTCTATCCTGGCAGTTTATTTTATGCCATGTTCTGACTTCTAATTCATTAAATAGTCTTTTTTCCTACTCTCAAAAAAAAAGAATCACGCAGTAAGTGACAGAACTGGCATCAGAATTCACGGTCACCCACTGTCAAAGCCTTTGAGAGTTGAGGTGTTTTTCAGCAATACAGTAATCCCATTGAAGTTATGTTTCAAAAGCTCTACAAAGGTGAACCTTAGCTATAAATAAATAGAGACATAAATTTTATATCACTTGACTTTTTCATCTCGCTTCGCTTTCACTACTCCTATATTTTGCATAAATCTAGTCCCAAACAGTAATTTATTAAATTTCCTTTAAGTACTGTAAAATCTATATGAAGTAAGGGTTTGACATCAGATAAAAGAGCTCATTAAGATTCTTGGTCATCATCTGCTGCCAATAAGAATTATGTTGTTTTCTAGAACCAATTTTTTTCGTGATTCATAGACTAGAATCATCATGTAGGATCATTTCCCCTAATCTTTTAAAATTATTGTAAGAGTAGAATCTCCAATATTAGAGCCCAAACTATGGTTTATTATGGTTTGTTTATAAAAGTGTTCTAAGTGGTCAGTTGTAACTCATCTTCCATGACGATAACCATGTGCTTTAGTATTTTGATTGTGTTTAAAGACAAAATCTATACAGGCTTTTTCATGTGACCATTCCTGCAAAAATTTCAAGTCTTTAATTCAATAAAAATAATTTTAAAATTAAATTATCTATCTTTCTTACAGGAATATTTTTCAAACAAGAGGCTGAAAATCTCTAATACATTGTAGAATGCACATTTCATTTCTTCTTCCTTTATTTTTTTGCCCAACACTTCATACGTGTAATAAATCAGATTAAACTATGTGACAAGAAGGATCTCACAGCATAAGGACAAGACTATGTCTCTTATAAATCGGTACAATTTCTTAGAGACTTAATTGCATCTGAGGCTCTCCCTCATTGCTGTTAGTATTTATTCATTGAATGCTGACCGAGCTGGTACTTGACCCTAAGGAGATGCTTTGCTCTTTAAAGCTATTCAGACAATGGTAAAGGGTTTCTTTATGTGACTACTGGCACTTGACCATCCTCCCCCCGCTCCATCCCTCTACACTGTCCTAGGTTAAGGGAAAATAAAGAAGAATAAGATGCAGTCTCCTTATGGAGCCCACAAACTAGGGTGGAATCAGGGAAAGCTACACAGAGGAGGGGATGGTTGAGCCGAATTTTGAAGGATGAGTAATTCAAAGATGAGTGGTTTAATATTTTTGGATGGGCGGGGGGGCAGTAATTCTTTTGGGCACCCATTTATTTTTGCTGGCGAGTCAATGTTTGATATGGAATGCTCACTGGATGTATACAAGTGATGGGCTGTTGATACAGGGTAGTTATTTTGCATTTTTCCCCCCACCAGTATCTCTACCTGATACAGCTTTAATAGTCAGGAGCAGTTTTATGGGCTGTGAAAATGAAGTATTGTTATTTTACTGAGGTTAAAAATTCATCTGTGCCCTTTTCTTTGAGAGAGGTTTAGTTAACCTTGTTCCCATGAAATCGTTAATGTAGTCGTGATGGAATGCAAACATTTAGTGACAGCAGTGCTTTCAGAAGTAAATAATACATCTACCTTTTTTCATCCAGCTTTGAATACCTGGGTTCTTTGTGCGCTTTTGATTTGGTGAACTATAAAAAATGAGCAAACTGCAAGACACTATTAATTATTCTTTTTTCATAAGAGCAGTTTGAGGCAAGGTTTCCAGGTCTGAGGATTAAAGGTGTCAAACTGTTTCTACACCCGGCACCATCAGCAAGACGCCCATATTGCGTGTTCTTTGTTTTGACTGTATAGTTCTCCTCAAGATATGCTGTTTGGAAGTACTTTTTGTAATTCAAATATTGCATGACTTATTTGAAAATAATTTTTTCCTGTTTTATATGCAGGATGTTTTTCTTTCTTCCTGCAAGGTTCAGTATATAAGGCTTGCTTAATATCTGGTGGTGTTGATCAGATACTGATGTCGATGTAGAGTATCTTATAGCATCGTCCCCATTGTCTTATAGTAAAGCTACATAAAAAGCCAACAGAAAACCAATATTTTTGGCTCTTTCTTTGAAGGCCACTTCCCGGTAAATAATAATTAAATTACATGGCCCTCAAAGTACAAGCCTCACAAATCCTTAGGCGTTACTCAGCATGTGTGTAGCACAGGTGTGTGGGTGGGTAGCCATGATAATGGATGATACTACTACATTCATGAAAATTGGCCTTTAAGAAGGACACAAAACCTTTTATGTTACTAAGACTTATCTCTGTCACAGCAGAGGATGATACAGGACTCTGGAATCCAAATGTTTTTCGTAGTAGAATTTCCCTAGCAGCTCTGTAGCAATGCTTTTTGTAGAGCAGCTTAGGTGCCTCTCTCCTCTCTTTTGTGCAAAATCCAGAGGGTCAGTTCTATCCTTGCTTTGCTCTTGGCATCAGGGTAAGTCCAAGAACGTGAGAGTGTGTGTCTTTGAGCTAGATGTACTTAGGTCTACTCTGATCTGCCTTCATCCGTGAGAGGAGCCCGTGGTTAGCTGGGGGATGCTTTCCTGCCGCCATTAATCCCTCTGCCATCTTCCACTTCTGATTTAGGGCTTTGAATGTAGCAATCCTATATTTATTTTATTATTTGTTAAAAATAGAAAATGTTTTCTTACTATTTAAAGAAAGCATGATCCGAATTATCTTTTGAGAGTTGGACTTAATTGCATTATTTCCTACTCTGGTGTTTTTGAGAGTTAAAAGTCAACATATAAATGTCCTTTTTAAAGGTCTTGTTTCTTGAATTAAAAGAGGCTAAGAGCTAGGTGACCTTGCTTCCTCTTTTGATTTGGCTAAAGTGTATGATTTTTGAATCTCCATGTTGAAGTTGGAGGGATTTACAAAGGCTGCTGAATTGGTTAAAAGGGTTTTCACAATGTATATGTATATCAAATCATCACATTGTATACTTTAAATATCTTACACTTTTGTCAGTTATACCTCAATGAAGGTGAAATTTTTTTCACCTTTATTTGTGATCCCTGAATGAAAACTATTACAGGTATATTTGTGTATTTGGTTCCTGTTTCCAAGAACAAGTTACAGCTTCTTTTATGAGCTTCCTTTGAATCATGAGAAACTGAGGTTAGATAAATTCTTAAAAGTCAAGCAGTCCAGCTCCCTAGCTGATTCTCAAATCCTTTCTTATCCCCAATGAGTAGTCTTCTAGTGTATTCCAGGACACCTTCAGGCCTCAGGTAGCTGATTCTTAGACTGTGCTGATTTATCCAGTCCTTTTAAAAATATCTGTCTGAAATTTTTTACCTCCGAGTCTCAGATTTTGTATTTAAAATCCACTCATTCATGGAGACTAGATATTAGTCTACTTCATTCAATTATCAGCACTTTCTAGAAATTGGTTCCCGTTGTCCCCCCAAAATAGCCAAGACTCTGTTCGTAAGGTGTTCACCTAGAATACAAAGTAAGAATGCAGATCATTTTTCACGTATTTGAAAAGCACTATTTTTTAAGCACGTAAGAAGTCATTTATGGTTTCTCCCTGCCAGTGTTCAGTACCATTAAACAGCAGGAGCTTTTGGCAGTCTAAAAAATGGTATTTTGAAGTCTGTAAGAACTTTCTGCAAGGCGAAAGCAATTCAGGTTGAATTCTGCCAGATTTTTGCTATCTCACCATGTTTTACAGATGAGCTGAACTTAATACAGTCTATTAAGAGAGCAGTTAATAACTAACTACCCATTAATCGATATACAACCCAATGTATTAAATATAATTTAGTTTTGTTTCTAAAATTGCATTGAAATATGATAAAACATTTCAGCATTCTGGTTAGAATCGAAATGCAGTAACCTAAATGTGTTTTTAGTGTCTTCTTTGGAGAAAATATTAGGCTATTTCAAAAATCAAATTTGTTGTCCAAAATTAATCTGTATCTGATCTGATTGTACTGGGAAGGATAATATAAAAAACACACTAACTTCCTTTGCCCTGGTTTGGAGAGTGAGGGTGGTGCATAGAAAAATCATCTAAAAACTGTCAGTGTGAAATACCATACTTTTAAATTTATTATTTATTATGTTTATTATTCTTAACATATCTACCATTCAAATCTGATTGAAAATTCTCTTTTTATATACACATAGCAGGCACCTGTATGTAAGGGTGTGCTCTTTAAATTGGCTAAGTGTTTGACCATCCTCTTTATTCAAAACAGATCACCTTCTGATGAGTTTATGTTAGAAGATTTCATAAATAACTGTAGTTATTTTCTCCTGTGTTATCTGTGAACCAGCAAAAACGTTTCCTCTGGGTTAAGGGATATAAAGTTTGTTTTTTTAAAGCATGTTCTTTTTCAATAGCATGCTGTTAATTGAATCTTTACCATGTAAAACAAATATTAATGGTAAAAATCAGTATTTTCCATTGACTTTGAAGAACAGTAGAAAAGAAGTCAAGTACCTATAAATAGCATGTTTTGGTGATTATGACTGATAGCTTGTTAATTTCCACATGAACTTCAGGTGCAGAGGGTTAGTGTGACACAAACACCAGACCATTAATCATCTTTCTCATTCATGTATTGGAAATACATATGACAATGACATAATATACTGTGTCATTGATCTGGGCAAAGCCCCAGTATTGTTTGCTGTTTTCATTTTGGTCTATCTCCAGTCCCCTTCTTATTCTCCCCACCCCTATCCAAATGAGGCAACCATTTTAAGGTATCTTACATGATCTTTTATTTGTATGTGTTCTTATCAATATATATATATTTCAGTTTTGTGGGCATGTAATTTTATTTTATATAAATGGTGTTATGCTACTCAACACAGTGTTTAAAGACTTATGCCTGTGACTGTGTATATCTAGTCCATTATACCTAACTGTTGGAGAGTACCCTATGGAGTATGTCCCACACTCTTCCATTCTCCCAAGGGAGAAGTCTAGATTCCCTTCGGCTCTCTACAACCACAAGCCAGGTTGTAATGGACCTGTGGACCCATTGCCCATGGACCTGTGTAAGAATTTCTCTGGTGCATGTACCCAGGAGGAGGATGCTGGATCATACATTGTAGACAGGTTTATACATAATTTGATGAAGCACTGCAGAGTTACCCTGAAGAAAGGCTGCACTAGTCTACTCTTAAGCAAGGCATGATGCTCAATAGAGCATCCCATTCATTTGTGGGATGGATCAAGTGATTTTTTTTCCCTCCAGGCATAGTTATTTTCTGTATGTTGGGAAACTGATTGCTTGTTTTTATTGGTTAATGATTTCAGAAGTATAAGATTAAACCTTATGAGGTGCAGCAGTATCTCCTGTATAAATTACTTCCCTTGGGATTCATGAATTTGGTCAGGCCAATGTGATCCTTCGGGAAACGGACTTTTACTCTTCTACTGCACAGTGTTGTCTGATGTTGTCATGGTGTTAATTTGAAAAACTAGCATAATTAAAAAGGAGAAGCATATTCACTTTGTAGAATTGGATTCATATTTTCTTAAAGTCAAGGGTCATACCATATGCCAAGAGAGCGCCTGTACCTGTGGCATAAGAAGAAAAGTTTATGTATATGACTTCTTACAGTAGATGAGATAAAAAGGCACCTGTCTGAAAGTTGGACGAGAGGAGATAAGAGGTGAGAAAAGGAAGAGGGACGAAGGAATACATGGTCCATTAGCACCTAGAACCTTGCCTGGCATGCAGTAGAGATGCAGTCAATATTTGTGTGATGAGTGAATTAGTAGTGTGGTATGGTGGAAAGTATGCTTTATATTTATAGCTAAATGTTTTGATTTGCATTCTGATTCTGCAACTTGGGGAAATCCCAGAACTATTCTGAGCCTCAGTTTATTAAACTGAACTGAAATTGATGGGAGGACTAACCAAGTTGCCATCTGTGAAAGAGACCAGTGTATATAATAGACACTTAACGGGTGTTCAGTTCCTTCAGTAAAGTACAAATTTCTGTTTCCTGACCATTAAGAATCTTTTGAAAATATTCTGTCATAAGTTGACTTTAGTCTTGGCCTTTTTCATGGCTGGTGTAAGGGTTTCTAAACAGTCCCTTATTTTCTATTTTGCTATTCATGGAAGTACTTGACTGAAAACTATAGTAAGGTTCTATTTAAAAACCATTCAAAATGATGACCACTTCACTTACACAATTGTGTATGCTGAAACTATGTACATTTTGACCTATTTTTTTCCCATCACCT
Source organism: Balaenoptera physalus (assembly GCF_965194825.1). Taxonomy (NCBI): domain Eukaryota; kingdom Metazoa; phylum Chordata; class Mammalia; order Artiodactyla; family Balaenopteridae; genus Balaenoptera; species Balaenoptera physalus. Next base: position 96,665,478 of record NC_138885.1, read on the forward strand.
AAAACCTATAAAAGACTATTTTTAAAGGTCTTAGATTGTGAAACTTCATTTACACAAGGTTGCTAGGGAATGGATTGTTCCACACGAAGTGGGTTTTCCAGATAACTAAAGTTTGTTCCTTGGCATGCTAAACTTTAAAAAAAGAGTTATTTTTGAAAGAATTCTTCTAAAATGGGTAACATATCTTCCTGTTTCTTTGATAGGATATATTTTAGATGTAATTTAACTTTAGAACAATATGCAAGGTTATTGTTTTGCTTGCCTGACCAGCAATATAATAGGTATTCTGTCTGGTTTCCTGCTGTAGGCTGTAGCTTTTTCTCTCAGTGAACCTGCCATTTTAGCCCAGGTCTTACTAATTTATTGTTTTTCATATGTTACAGCCAGAATAAGAAATAACCAAAATTATTAGCATTTTATATAAAAGTTAGTAACCTTGAATAAAGACTTGAGGTCTCCTTTAGCCATGTGTAAGAGATACCCTGCCTTTAAAATAGTGATTTCAAAGACTCAGTAAGCCTTTTTGCTTTGTGTCCTGCATGCTGGCCACATTCCAGATGGTTAAGAGTATCATGAATCTGAGGAAAATAAGGGGTATTATTTTACTTTATAACAGAATAACTGTAGAAGCGTATGTATCAATTTGATACATACTTTGTAGAGTCACAGAGTTTGCACCAAATTTCACCGCTTACAGATGAAGACCCTGAAATTCAAAAATAAGCTGTTTTGCCCAAGGTGACCCTGGTATACGTTGAGTCCCAGGACCCATAACTTCTGGCTCTTGTCATTCTCCTTTCCCAATATGGAGGGCATTGCCTGTAGGGCTCTTACGTATATGACTATGGATTATATACATGATATTATTCAACCGTACACTCTGTACCTAAATATTTCAAATTATTTAAATAGCACAGGTAAAGTAGAAGAAAGAATGAGTGTATCAGAAATTTGATGAGGATTCTGGGACTGAGAAGGTAGGTTTTGAGGTATTAAATACCAGACTTGATTCCCATGAAGTTTCCTCTTCTGACCTTGGTAGAGCCAGGTGGCTTGCAGAACAAAGAAGGGACTACCAAGCCTCCCAGTGACTGAATTTGCAAGTGGGTATATATTTGCAAACTAAGGCTTCTAACAACAATGGTTTAGATCTGGTTTTCACCTCCAGAATTATCAGCAAAGGGATAAAAATTTTAAACCAGACAAAGTTAGCAGGACTTGGAATTCAGGCAAAAATGACAATAATAAATGACTTACTGATCACTTCCAGGGTGTGCTGCAGTTCAGAGTGTCATATGTGAACTGACTCATTTAATCTTCACGATAACCCAAGTGATGGGTACATTATTACCCACCCTCTATAGATGGTGAAACTGAGGCACAGAGAAGTTAGGTGTTGCACATTTAAAAAAAAAATTACTATAGTTGATTTACAATGTTGTGTTAATTTCCTTTATGACTCATTTATACATATATGTATATTCTTTTTCATATTCTTTTCCATTATGGTTTATCACAAGATATTGAATATAGTTCCTTGTGCTATACAGTAGGACCTTGTTGTTTATCCATCCTATATATATAATAGTTTGCTTCTGCTAATCCCAAACTCCCAATCCTTCCCTCCCCCATCCCCTTCCCCCTTGGCAACCACAAGTCTGTTCTCTATATCTGTGAGTTTATTTCTGTTTTGTAGATAAGTTTGTTTGTATCATATTTTAGACAGGTGTTGCATGTTAAAATCACACATCTAGTTAGTGGTAACCCTGGGATTTAATCCCCATTTTAGCTCTAGAGCTCCATTTTCTCTCTAGAGAGGTAACCCCATTTAGCTGTAAGGAAATCTAGATTTTCACCCAGCTTTTTACTTTCCTTGAGAGAGAGAGTTTGGGTATCTTGTGGGGCAACTCAGATTTACACTGATTCCTGGGAACGTCTGGCTTCAATTTACTTGTGTGTTGACATTTTATAAAATGCATCATCACATTAAGAAGGGTTAGATTTAACGTTTAGAGTTCTCTTAACAAGACAGCATCATTTCTTTCCCCTGAATTAACATCTGACTCTCAGGGGGACCACCAGGTTGTTTTGAATTTCTTACTAAGACTCTAGACAAACCATGCATTCTTTTTCACCACTAAAGTCTCTACAAGACAGTGGTCTTTATCTACATGGTGATTCTTTGTTATATTTGAGCAAGTTTTTCAGAGGAAAGAGCTTATAGGAATAGATTCGTTACCACATGCTGAGCCCAGAGAAGGCAGGATGGTGGGGGGAATAAAGAGGGAGAGGGAGAGGGAGGATACAAACAGTAGTAATTTCAGCTGAAAAGTGAAATGGATGGTCTTAAATGAAGCCTCTGTTCCTGACGTTCACCAAGTGGTTGGTGTTTTTGCTAGGTAGAAGAGAACCTCAATCAGGACTCTTTCTCCACGGCTACCTCACCTACTCACAACACAAGCTATCATACAGCTTAATATTCCTATGTTTCCACTTTCCAGCCTTTGCTCTTTCTAACTTTTCCTCAGTTACAGCTTGAATCTATATTTGCATTTCCAGGTAAACAGGCTACCTGCATTTGAATTTTATCTTAGTGTTGAGATCCACTCTTTTTATTTTTACAAATGTTTGCTGTTGGCAGGATAAAGCCTCCTATGTTTTATTATCAACTGGAAAAAATTTTTTTAACTTCTCTGTTACTGACAAAACAACTTTTTTGTCTTTAACAGATGTGTCATTATGTCCCTTAGCTTTGTCTAAGTGGAATGAGAAAAATTTTGTTTTCCAGTCAACCATACTTGTATTTTGACACAGAAAGATAGACATTTGTCAAAATTAATGATTCTCTAAACCTAGAAGTATAAATGAAAGAGGATAGGATGGCTGAAATCATTTTTAAAAAAAGTAAAAAGGTGTTCAGGGGATCTGAAAAATATTGTGGGATTATACATTATCTTGCAATAAAAGGAAATTCACATCTATTTAAGGACTCTTGCTTTTCAGCATTGCCATAGTTAGAAATAAAGGCAGGGCTTTTTTTTTTTTTTAACAAGAAGAAAGTGTATTTAAAGTTTTGACAGTTGACAAAGTCATGGCGTTCTGGATGACAAGTTGCAGTCAGATCCTTGCCTCATAGGATTTACTGTATGAAGTTTTCTCGAGGGCTTCATTCGAAAATGCACTTTTCTTAATGATATTTTGTCTGAATGTCCAATGCTGTGTATTTTAAAGTCATAGTCTCATGCTTGTGTTTGGTCTCGCTGATATGGAAAACACAAACATGCTTTTACATTTGTGGGTGTCTTTAAACTTTTCAGGAGTGCCCTTTTTTCCAGGTAGACTTTATTCCAGCCTTTATTTTTATAAGCTGGGAACAGACAGTGATTATAGAGCACAGATCTGCAGGGCAGTGATCACTGTACAGCCTGCTTGGGCTTCCTTCATTACTAGGTCTGTTCTCCAGTGGAGGTAAGGGTAGGGAGGGAATGGAGAAGAAGAGATAAAAAGATAACTTTTTTCTTTTTTTTTAATTGCCTAGTTCATTTTTAAATTACTTCCCCAACAGTACTTAGAAAAGGGCTCAGTAAAGCCTCTGCTTTTTAGATGGCACTTAATTAAGGTAGATGTTATCAGGCACTAGCAAGTTCCAGGTGCTGACGTAAGCATTTTGTATTTGATAATAAAGATCGTGTCTTATTTCTGAGAAGTCAGTGACAACATAGACTTGTAACAAAAGCACCTTTTGTGAGTATATCCCCTCACACCGGTCAGAATGGCCATCGTCAAAAAATCTACAAACAATAAATGCTGGAGAGGGTGTGGAGAAAAGGGAACCCTCTTGCACTGTTGGTGGGAATGTAAATTGATACAGCCACTGTGGAGAAAAGTATGGAGGTTCCAGAGAAAAACAAATACCATATGCTAACACATATATATGGAATCTAAAAAAAGAAAAAGAAAGGGTTCTGATGAACTTAGGGGCAGGACAGGAATAAAGACACAGACGTAGAGAATGGACTTGAGGACACGGGGAGGGGGAAGGGTAAGCTGGGACGAAGTGAGAGAGTGGCATGGACATATATACACTACCAAATGTAAAACAGATAGCTAGTGGGAAGCAGCCACATAGCACAGGGAGATCAGCTCAGTGCTTTGTGACCGCCTAGAGGGGTGGGATAGGGAGGGTGGGAGGGAGACGAAAGAGGGAGGGGATATGGGGATATATGTATACATATAGCTCATTCACTTTGTTATACTGCAGAAACTAACACACCATTGTAAAGCAATTATACTCCAATAAAGATGTTACAAAAAGAAAATTAGCTAGAGAAGTGTAACTCTCCCTCTAAGTAGCAAAGTTCCCTATAGCCTGGGCCTCCTGTACTTCCTCCTTTGCATCAATAAACATGCATTGGTTATCTACAAAAAAAAAAAAAAAAAAAAGCACCTTAGTAGCTCTGCAGATAATTCTCTCACCTTTTCTCTCTGAAATTGCTGGCAAAGCTGTATTAATTGATTTCCATCCTGAAGCAGGAGTTCATTAAAATGGCAGCTTGCCATGATGAAGTAATGGCTATCCCAAGTGATGGATCTCCCCTGTTACCTCTTAATCCTCCACACTGAAGCTACAGGTGTGCTGTTACCCAACTACCATATGAGAAGCAGCTAATGGTGAATGTTTCAGTTAGTTTCCACTTCATTGTCAGAAATCTTTGTACTTCTGAGACATAGAAGAGTAGCTGTTATATCAAAAGCAGTTTTCTGATGAAAATATTTTGTTGTTTTCATAAAATGATACTGCTCATTATAAAATTTAAAGTCAGTACAAAATAAGTGCAAAGGAAAAGTTAAAAATTACCATTCAGAAGTAACCATTACTATTATTTGTACACTCTATTTCGTGAACTCTCTATGCATACAGATAGAAGGTGTGATAGATAGTTTGCAAAAATGGGGTTATATTATAATAATATTTTAAATATAAATGATTACACTTAAAAAAATGCAAATATAATGAATACTAAATTTAACAAAAGAAAACAAGTGAAATTAAAGAGATTTATGAAAGTCAGATGAATATTTCTGCATAACAAGAAATGTTACTTGCTAAAAATGTCTTACCAAAGTTTTGAATAACATTGTTTGAAGTCATCAAAGAAAAAAAAAGAAAAGACTTATTTCAACTAGATTGTATATTTGAATGAAGGTAAAATGAACACACTTATACTTTTTCCACTTTCCTTCCTCACCTGTTAGTTATAATACTTTTTACATCGTCAAGGTGTATAACATTTGCATTTTGCTCAGTAACCACAATTTCCATAATAAGCATTCGTTCTTTACTTAAGGGATTCACCACCCACTGTGAGTCCTTTTACCATGGTTTCTCCATTCTTCCTGGATTATTTGTATTTTGCTTGACCGGAATTAATTGAAGAGTATAAGTGCAAGATAGATTTCATGAGTTCCTGAATGCTTAAAAATATCTATTAATCTTATACTTGAAGAATAACTGGGCTGGATATGAAATTTTTGCTCTGACCTATTCAAATTCTGGGAAGAGGTATGTTGGCTCAGATTTCCCAGTATTTAGCTTCATAGTTTTTAGTAGCTTGAAATTAGGACCATTTCTCTTTATAGGGAAATGCAGTAGTTTTTTGTTCCTCTAATTTTTATTCTTCTGTTGTAATTTATGAGGAGTTTGTAATCCTTGTAAGGAATATGAACATGGAAAAAAAATTAATGATACTCTAAGACGGAAAGTGGGAGGGAGGGGAACATTTTCAGTCTTTGGAAGTATTTTGACCATCATGTATTTCTCTTAGGTATTTATAGTGAATTTGTAGGATGGATTTATAGTGAATTTGTAGAATTTGTAGAATGGATGACTTAGTAACAGTGAGGGTCTATTAACTAAGAACTTTCACTGAGTTATCCAACACTAGGTGGAGATGACTGGGGTTTGGGGTTTGTTTCAGTGACACCTGTGGTAGAATTTAGGCAACTTTAGAAAATGATGCAATGCCTAGAATCCAGATAAAAGAGCTAAAGAGAACTGATATCCACATGCTTGTTATCTGAGCTTATGGGATAAAAAATGAGAATTATCTTTCAGTTTTTTGTACAAGCTGTTTAATATCCTCTTAAAGGATAAGCAAACTAAAATTCTTTTCTAGTTAAGAATTATAGGAATGATTGCGCCTGAGGCATGGAAAAAAGGGAAAAAGCCTCATTATGTTATTACTTCACTCATCCTTTCTGATTTGGGGTTGAAGTTCAGTGTGGGTATTTAAGTTATTAGTCATCTCGAAACTGTTCTCTGGTTTTAGATATTCTTAGTCATCCAAAAAGGCTGTTAAGTGCCATTACATGGCCCTAGGATTTAAAAAATTGTGTATAAAAATAGAGATACTTATTTGACCCTCAGAGCGTGCATGTGAAAACACTCCTCGAATAACCTTTTTTAGAATTATTGGATGTTTAAATGTCTAACACTGTAATACATTGTCTTTGATGAAAAATAGGAACTCTGGAGAAGATTTTATCTTGTTGAGCATAAAACGTCTAGAAGTGGCTTGTATTGTGTAACATGAGTAGGCCTTCGTATAGCTGTGACACAGGTCTTGCTTGTTCTCGGACCCACTGTTGGTGTTGTCATCCATAAATTCCACCTTCCAGTGTACAGATAAGTCTTTTAAACAATAGGAGAATGTGGGAGTGAGAAAGGGAAGATATTGTTGGCATTACGAATTCATAAATGTGATTGTAAATGATTATCAGAACAACTGAGATTGATGTTTTCCAGCGATGTTAGTCTTGGTGATTGAAAATGAGGATTTTTTTAAAGTTAAATTTAAGTTTGAGTATTTCAGTGAAGGGTATAGGATGGTATCTTTTGCCACTTTATTTGGAAAGCAGTCATTTGCCATGGCAGTGCTCTCTATAAGGTTTACTTAACCTTATACCACACACACTCTTCACTTTTTAAGTGTAGTTCCGCAGAAAATGAGTGCGTGGAAGGATTTTCTTTGCCTCACCCTCTCATTTTCTGTTCCTTTAGCTCTTTAGTCTGAGAGTTAAATATTTTGATAATAAAGTCATATATAGTTCAAATTCTGTCTGGTCTATTACATTTTGTTACATTTCTGAACTTTTCTTTTCCATACTTTGGTATCCTCCAGGAACTTCTTTTCCCTTTCTAAGTTTTATTCTTTTAATAGAAATGGACTCCCACGTGAACACTGGCTCTAAAAGTGGCCTAATAAGCTTGCTATTTTTAGAGAAGGAGAAAGTTGCCTTTTCTTCTCTCTGTGCTTTTCACCTCCCACTTGTTCTTTAAAGTCTTTTTTCCCCTCTGGTCTTAGTCGTGATAACTTTCTAATTCCAGGTGCCTTTTCCTTGGTCCATTTCTGGCTCAAGTTGTCTCATACTCAAATTTTTCAATGTCAGAATTGGACTAGGCTCTTCTGTTTTTATTACTGATAGATATTTTGGATTCCTTTTTCTTTATTTTACTAAAATTATAAACTGTACACATAAAGGAGTGAAAATATATTTTTACAGTTTAAAGAAGAATAATAAAATGGATATTCATATAATGCCCACCATCCGGGTTGAAATAGAACATAGCTAGTATCTTAGAAGCTCTCTGTGTGTCCCTTCACCAAAACATTTTCTCCATCCCATCCCCTACCCAGGAAACTGCTCATCCTAAAGCCTGTGTAGGAGATTTGGGGTTTTTTTTACACACACAAAAAGAAAAATAGTAATAATGAATAATCACAATAGTTTTCAGAAGAAAATAAAGAAAATGTGGATGCATGTTTATTTCTTGCATTCTGTAAAAGAAAAATTAGTTTAAGATTGTAAGGAGAATTAACACTCTTGAAAGGGTTCAGCTATTCATGTTGTCTTATTGAAATTAGAATTAGAGTAACATGAAAGGTTCAAACATATGTCATGAAAATATTCAATGGACTGTTATGCAACATACCCTCGTCTGATATTATAAAGAAGAATTAGAAATTTCCTATCTTGGTCTATCATATTGAGAGTACACAACTTCTCCTTATCTTGTTGACTCTTGGTCCTTGAGGATATATATATATACTTGCGGCATTTCCATGTCTTACTGTTTGTTATGGATAGCCCATTAAGAAATTACACACACACACACACAAACACACACTCCTTTCATAAAGCTCTAGATAGGTGTTGAAATAGTAAACAACACTGCTCTTAGAGTAATCTTACTATCACATCTGCTTTCATCCTTAATTCTTCTTTCAGCCATATATTTCCACTCTTCATGGGCTGACTACCTGGGATTGACTTTTGACTTCATGGATACCTAGCTGTAAAAGATAGAGACATGGACTTCCCTCGTAGCGCAGTGGTTAAGAATCTGCCTGCCAATGCAGGGGACGCAGGTTCGAGCCCTGGTCCGGCAAGATCCCACATGCTGTGGAGCAACTAAGCCCGTGTGCCACAATTACTGAGTCTGTGCTCTAGAGCCCTTGAGCCACAACTACTGAGCCTGTGTGCCACAACTACTGAAGCCTGCGCTCCACAACAAGAGAAGCCACTGCAATAAGTCCGCACACCGCAATGAAGAGTAGCCCCTGCTCACTGAAACTAGAAAAAGCCGGTGCACAGCAACAAAGACCCAAAGCAGACAAATAAATAAATAAATCAATTTAAAAAATAAATTAGTTAAAAATAAATAAATTAATTAATTAAAAAAAAAAACCAGACAGACAGAAAGTAGCCTGAGTCTCAGTTTTCTTGTTGCTTCTGCCACGGACTGTCTCTGGCCTCACCTTGCCTACCTGGGGGGCTGAGCTCTGCTTGTAGGACCCTCGAGTTCCTGAGGATTCCTCTGACTAAAGTGTGACGTGCCATCTGGTCTTTTGTTTCTTCTGAGCTTCCTGGCTTGTGGACTCATCAGCCACAGAACTTGATTAGATGCTTCCTCTGTGTAGGTGGCAATACCAAGAGCTATGGATACAACATGGTACCTGCCATTTCTGTGGGATGGTAGTTTGGAGAATCTCATTTGCTTATCTGTTGTTTACATGCTGGTGTGATCTCTAGACTCTATATGCATTTCAACTCCTAAATATGCTCTTGGCCCAGAGTTTTAACTCTACCAGACTATTAGCTTCTGGATTTTTCTCTGAAGGTAATCCACTCCATTTTCTATCCCTGTTGTGAATTACCAACCTTGGTACGGCTTTCTTGGATGTGAATCAGTTCACTTAGGATATTTCTTCTTCCCCATCATCATCCCCAACCCTAAGTACTCATGATCCTTGAATATACTATTGATACTCAGTGAATTTGCCACTATGGATCACATAGTTAATTGTTAGAATTTCCACCAGGGTTCTAAAAATGTCTGGTTTTAGGATTAAACTAAAAATAGTTTCTCTGAAAGAACCTAAATAGAATAGTTTCTCCTTTTTTCTGTGTCAGTCTCTCTGAGATTTGGCTGCTTCTAGAATCTTATAAAGGCTTTGCTTTTCCTCCAAACATTGAGAGGCACTTTAATGGTGACTGTGGGTAAGATTATCTACTTGGACTTAAAATTTTAAAACAATTTAATGAAAGTTGTCTGGCTGGAAGAAAGGCCCATTTACAGAAATTGTCTTAAAACTCTGATTTATAGATTTGTTGTTCTGCTTTTTTCTACCACCACTGACTTGATTTTATTACTGGCACATTATATTTCTTAAAATAGAAGGAAGGTGTCTGTCTATACATTATTTAAAATGAATTTTAAGAGAGAATCAAGTGCAAATAACTAATGATCTGGGTAGCTTTTGAAAGATAAAAATTCAGTTTTAGTATTATGCAAAATGTCCAGACGATATAATAAAAGTGGAATAGATTAAATTACACAGCTGTAGTCACTGTTGTATACATGTCTTTCAAAATGACATCAGGTGTCATCAGATTTGCTTATCATAAGCAACTTACACAGGATAAGTTCTTATTTTTCCCTGTTTTCTTTGGTTTTCAATATCTTTATGATAAAGCATGATAGTTGATTTTAAGTTTTTGACTTATTTTTAGTTACAGTCAAGTAACAGTACTGTAATTGTGTTGTCTGATTTTCAACACACCCCTTCAATAGGTTGGTGTTAATACAATGTAGCTTTAGCAGATCTTGATCGTGGCTCAGTTTAATTTCTATGTAAAGGTTTTTTGTTCTTTATTAATCTAATCTGCAGGAAGAGTTTATCACTTTCCTTCTTGGAAACTGAGGTGTTCTTTTTTGGTTGAGGTACATAGAAATATGTAGAATTAGAAAAAAAAATTATAAAGCAGCTCTTTGCAGTATATATGGAACATGAATGCAGCCATTCTTTTAGCACCACTCTGGAGAAGTTGGCCCGAAGTCATCCCAATATACAGACAGTTGATTATTTGACAAAGCAGGTACCAGATATTATAGATGATATGTGTGTGTTAACAATCCCAAGTCCCAGCTTAGCACAGCTATACTTTTAGGGTAGGAGATGATGGCAGTCATGCATTCACTATTTTAGACTTGGAAGTTTCCTTAGAGATCCTATAATCCAACAATCTTGGTTTTTGTAAGGGAGAAAACTTGTTCCACAATGTTAGGGACTTCTCGAAGGACTCAGAAACAATAAGAGTCAGGTTAGGAGTTGGATCTCCTGATTTCTGTTACCTGTTCATTCATTAATTATTCATTCGTTAATTCAACCAACAAATGGCTCCTGGGTGCCTGTTTAGTTCAGGCATTCTTCCTTGACTGAGGGTATAACAGTGAGCAGAGTGAAAAAGGCCTGTTAACACTTGAATGAACTATACTGAATCGGAAAGTCCATGCTAGTTGGAAGAAATCCCCTTTCCAAAGAAGCTACAAATTAGTGGTAGTTTTTCCAATAAATTCTATAATTTTCAGAGGTCTGTTGTCATTATTTTGAAATGGTACATAATTGGGAAGAATGAAAAAATCTCTTTGGTTAGAGAAATTAGGTAAGTCATGACTTTTTTTTTAAACGATTAAAGGCCCAGTGAATAATTTCTCGATGCCATGAAATGTGCTCAGAAGTTTGAAGATCATTTTTCTATAGTGCTAATTTAAAAAATAGGTGTCACTTTGTATAAGAGTAATTTTGTAGTGTCTTGAAGAAACCACAAAGAAGTTCTCCTTTTCTTTCCTCGTCTTCTTCTTGCTATGTGGTGGTCTTAGCTGCTGTACTGGGTTGATATTACTGCAGAGCTGTGTTTCTAATTGCTACATTCTGATAATTTCATAAACATATCTAGTATTTAGAAGGACCACGGTTATCATCTCTAAAGGTCCCTGTGTTCTATGTATGAAGGATCCCATGATTGCACAGAATGTTGGTTTCTGATCAGTGCAGAGAAATGACAACGTCAAATGCCTTTTCCTTTATAGGGCCGTGCAGGTTCTGTGGAGGCCTTGGGTCTCAATTCAGCCAGCAGATACCGTACATGCTCAGACTGTGTCAACACAAGAGAAAGAAATGGTTAGGCCCCTCCTTGGTAGGGTAAAAAGAGAGGAGGAGAGCACACAAAAGACAACTGTAATTGTTCTACAAAAATCTTACTCTTTACTAAAACAGCATAAAATCGCGGTTCACGCTAGTATTTGCATAACTAAATTTTAGGACAAATATCTATAATTCACAGTAAAAACATTTAAAGAAATTTTGCCATTTGCAGCAACATGGACAGACTTGGAGGGCATTATGCTAACGAAGTAAGTCAGACAAAGACAAATACTGCATGGTATCACTTACATGTGGAAGCTAAAAAATACAACAAACTAGTGAATACAGCACAAAAGAAGCAGGCTCACAGATACAGAGAACAAACTAGTGGTTACCAGTGGGAAGGTGGGTCAACATAGGGGTGTGGGAGTGGGAGGTACACATTATTGGGTGTAAGATACACTCAAGGATGTGTTGTACAACATGGGGAATATAGCCCATATTTTTAATAACTGTAAGTGGAAAGTAACCTTTAAAAATTGTATAGAAATTAAAAAATAAAACTAACTGCATTAATACAAATAAAAAAAGAAATGGAAATTTTAAATAAAAATGAAATAATCTTTACTTTTTGTTAAAAATCATTTCTTTATCTAACCTTCATCTATTTTATTGTTTTCTGTTTGTTTGTTTTTTTTGCTTCTCATCCAGTCTTCAGCCATTAATTGAATGAGTGAAGGAAAGTTAAATCTACAGGTTTTCACATGTGGAAAGGCCTTTTCTTAGTGTCTTTGCTGGTCTCATGCCATTCTCTCCTGCTGCTAATATTAATTACTTTGCAGATGGCTCTAATTGACCCAGTAAAAGAGCCATATCTGTGTTCAGTCCTCAGGTCCTAAAGACTTTGCAGCTTCTGAAGACACAAATGCAGTGCTTACTCTCAGCAATTCCAAGTGTGAGTTCCTGGTCCTAGGGTGCCCTTTCCTTCAGAAGTTCCAACTCCTCTGCTTAAGTCTGTGTACTGCCTGGTCCCAATCCTGCCTTTTAAACACCATCCACCCGTGACTTATGCCCTGGCCACTGGACTTCTATCCGTACCCTGAATATCCTCCCTGGCTGCACACCCTGGTTCCTGTCTATGTGACCTGCTCTTTCCTGCCTGTATTTCCCTGCCTATATTCTGTCCTGAACCTGCCCTGGCCCTGCTTTCCTGATCATCTTAGTTGAAATTAATTTTCCCTTTGGGGCAGCTGGATGGTTTACTATTTATGATATTAGGGTACATGCTGTCCTGTCTTATTTTAGGTGTGAGATTATAGTCACCCTGAGGGTGGGGATTGCATTTTGTTTCTTTTTCTGTCCTCACCCCAACCTCCATGTGAGGGGACGGAGGCAGCCGGGCCTGACCACTGCTCCCAGCGAGGTTAGTGGTGGTTGTCAATGCCTGGGACTCTTTTCTTTTCCTGGGCCTGAAATTAGTCATTAATTAATTAGTTAATTAATTCATCCCCTTCCTAAAGAGCTATGTTTCTCTTCCTTTAAAAAAAATATAGCTTGTATTGTGGTTTCTCATTTTAAAAGGCAAAAGTATGTTCATTGTGAAAACTTTAGGAATTATGGGTAAACAAAAGAAAAAAAATAAAAACCTTTGGAAGTTCTACAGGAAGCAATAGCCTACTATTATATTTGTGTGTATATCTTTGCAGATTTTTTTTCTATATGTGAATATACACGTATAAACATACTTTTAAAAAGTTACCAGACAACATCATAACATTCTCTCATTAGCTTTTTTCAATGAATGATGTGAACATCTTTCCCATGTTTCCAAGCATCTGTTATGTAAAAGCACATTTAAACCTACTCGCATCTACATCACCTGCAGAGAATAGCTGTGTGTTTGTGTGTGTGTGTGTGTGTGTGTGTGTGTGTGTGTTTATTTGCTCTTGTCTAGCTATTTCCTCAGGAAAACTTTATAAGTAGCTCTTATAAGATTATAAAAATTTATGGATTTAAGGAGAACATGTTTTCAGGGCTTGATGGCTATTGGTAAATTGTCCCCTAGAAAGACATATTAATTCATTTTCCCCACAGTAATGTGTGAAGTGCCAATTTTTCTACACTCTTGCCAGATCTAGCTACTATTACTCATTATTTATTTTCTGAACTGATGGGGGAAAATGGTCTCATATGGCTATTTTAATTTACAGGTGTTTTATTACTAATACAATTGTAGATTTGTATATGATTGATCACCGTTAGTATTTCTGTTTTCTTTTTTCTGTGAATTGCATTTTGTACATAATATTTTGTGAATCATCTGCCCATGTCCTTTGCCTACGTTCTGTTGGGTTGTTTGTTTTTATTTGTTTTTGGCTCCTTATGTCAAAAAATAGCAACCCTTTGTTTTTCATATACTTGTTTTTTCTCAGTTTGCCTTGCAATTGTTTATGGTATTTAAAAATTTAACTTAAGGAAATTAAAAAAAAATTGTATAGTCTTATCGGTTATTAAAAATTATTTCTGGATTTAAGATCATGCATAAAATGGTCTCTGCCTCCTAACATTCAACTATATTTTTATAGTAAGTTTATTTTAAAACATACATTCCTTTAAAGCATATATTATTATTTGGTGTAAGATCTGATGTAGGGATCTAACTTTCCCAAAATGTTTAGTCACTTGTCCCAAACCTATTTATTCTCTTCTTTACCAATTTAAAATGTCATTATTTTCATATATTACATTTTTTATATGAACTTGAATCTCTGGACTTTCTGTTCTGTCCTTTGGGCTGTCCATCTAATCAGGCCAGTGCTCTGTATTTCATTTACTGTAGTAGTAATATGAGGTCCTATTGTTACTCCTCTTTTGAAAAACATGTTTGGGTTGTCATAAACATTTATTCTTTAAGATGAACTTTAGAATAATTTCATCAAGTTAAACAAACTTTCTGAGATTTTGTTTGGAATTACATTAATGTTACAGAGTACATGTACATCTATACATATATGTGTAAATATCCGCATGCATAATACGTATATAACATTTGTTGCCACTGTTGTCATTGTTAGTAGAAACTTTACCTCTGGATTATTTCTAGGTTATTTTTGCTTGTGCACATAGAAATGTATTTTGCTTTTGCATATATATCTTATAACTGGCTATCTTACTTAATTCTTATTATTTTTGGTAGTTTTCCCATTCATTTCCTTTTTACGCTTTTGACTATTTCATGTATACCTGGGAAGGATGGACACTGTATAAACAAATGTACACTTTTTCTCTATAGACTGAAAAATGAAAGAAGTAGGGAGCTCTTGTCCTGGGAGATGGCAAAAACTAGACTTGGAGGAGAGTTTTTTTCTTCGAGACAAAGTTACCAGAAGGCAAGGCTGATAATAGATCCATATCTATTTCTCTACGATTTTACTGCATGTAAAGCCTGGTTTGATAATAGTATAAATAAATATTGGGCAGATCAGAAAAGAATCTATATTAGCAATATTCAACAAACTATAATATTCATTATTAGCTTTGAAAATGGTGCACCAAAGCATTTCGGTTATGCATAACTGTGTTCAAAAGATATGCTATCTTTATTTGGATTCAGTTTTCCCTGTGTTTAAAATTGTTTTTGTTTCATGACATATGGGGGTAAAATTACCCATTTGTGTGAAAGCAACTACAATTCTATCATAGAGGAATCTCAAAATTACTGGTATACTTATAGAGATGCTGGCAGCCATGCTAGGAATGTGTTAGCCACTTCAAGTGGTATGGCTTAAAAGCTGGGGAGGAGAAATTAGACATCTTTTATTTTTGTGTAATTAAAAATGTCTCTATTGATGCTACTTCCTCAGAGGGGAACTCATAATTGGCTCCTCTTATCGGCTGATCAGGTGGGGGCCCTCAGCTTTTACATCACCTCAGGTTCATCCCTTATTTCTCCCCTAATTCCTCTTCTCTCTACTGCCCTACCTATTAACTTGCAGCCCTGCCTATGTTTCCTATTCTTATTATATTTGAGTGTTCTTCACTGTATTATGGTGCATGGGCCATCACTTATGAGTGCCTACACATTAAAGTACTGCAACCTCCTATGTGGTTTAGGAACTCATTAAATTCCTGTCGTGACCCTCAAAGAAGCTTACATCTCTACAAGCTGCCTGTGCTAGGAGTAGTCTCCACCTCCGGCTCTGTTCCTATGAAATATGCCCACATTCCCCAGCCCTTGCCTACCACTCCATCTTTGTTTGACTTAACACCAAACCTCAATTCAACCTATAATTACTTTCACCCACTTAACGTATCATTCCTACTCTCTTAAATCTCAACCTCTCCATGTCTACAATCTTTGAACACAGCTTTAAAACTCTTATTGTATTGTCTACACTCAAAGGAGTGTATATTTCCTAGGTGAAATAACTTTTGGCATACAAATTATTTTAGGTGGGATGAGTCTAACTTTTTCTTAAGACTTGAGAGAAGTGGTGGTTGAAGAATCATCTTACTTTTTAAGTCTGTTGTGTTCAAAAAGGAAAGCTGTGTAAGGACAGTAGGATAATAGTAAAGTTACAAGCTTCTGCTTGTATGAATATACTAGTTTAAATTCTGTGTCTCTCCTCATTACAACTTAGAGTAATTATTTAATGAATTAAAATAGTTATGTGTATAAAAGGAAAAATGTGAAGCTTCTAGTGGGAAGAGGGGGCAGGCATGGTGCTTCGTTGTCCAACGCTGTCATCCTTGCTGCCCCATGAAGTTGAGAATCTCCATAGTGCTCAGCATTTGTTGTCACTAAATGAACGAATGTGTTACCAAGCCAGATCCTTGGACTCTTTAATCAACAGAAATTGGTAAGAGGGCAGATGACCACATCTTGTGGTCCAATGTTTGCCATTCCTAGTAGTCTTCCTTAGAGCTCAAGGCCCTGTTCTCTATGTCATCCCATTCTGAACAACTTAATTTGTTTGATTAACCCACTCACAGCTCGCCATGACCGGGATTGTCCAAAAGAAGGCATATAGTTCTTTCTTTAAAGTAAGGGATTCAAGTTATCTTCCAAAAAACTAGAAGTCATTCACTCTTCTTGGTTAATGACTTTTCCAGGCACTAGGGATTCTTGGTAAGTTACTTTTCCAATTACTCAGATCCTTGGCTTTTTCATAATGAGCCTCCTTGGAGGAATGTAAGATATAAACTTTTGGAGTTTTGACCACCTGACTATTCATGTACCTTCTTTCATTAGACACATAAATCTCAAACTCAAGGACTCCAACAAATATTTATATAGGCAAAACTTCTCTCTTTGTGTGATTTTCCAATGCCTAGATCTTATAGAAGTTCTCTTTGTATATTTGCTGATGACTCTGAAATTCTTTGAACATAAATTTCTAAAACTTTTTTTGTGAAAGATGCTGGAATTAGAATCATTTAGACCATGTTTCAATAGTAAAGATGAAATCTGAGAATTAACACTGTAATATTTTGTCTCTTACCCACATTATGGTCTAATGCAATTTGAGTGGCTTTCCTAGGAAGCTCTTCTCCAGTCAGGATGTAGGAACCTAGGCTGCATTCACCTTGTAGCTGTGCCATCTAGGGCATGTGGCTTCCAGGGCATGTGACTGCCAGGGTTCCAGGGAAGAGAGAGCTTGGATAATCAAGCATGGATTTTAATGGTCAAACTGGAAGAATAGACATTACTTCCCCCCATATCTCATGAGCCAAAATTCAATCTCTTGACCCCAACCTAGCTGCTCTGAAAGCTGTGAAATATAGTCTTACTGTTCTAGGAAGGGGAAGATGAAATGGGATTTGGTGGATATGCAGCATTATTTCTGCCACAGTCCCCTTCATTGATCTGACTCTTGGCTCATTTGCCATGTTTTAATAGTCTTGCCATTCTCCTGCTCTTGGAGTTCAGCATCATTAAGGTGCTTATACTTGTACTTCATGTGCTGAGTAAAATCATATTGTCTAGTTCAAGTTCTTTTCACTACCTTTGTGATATAGATTCACCATGAAGGCAGTGAGCAAGAGGGTTCCATAACAATAATCAAAAGAGAATTTTCTTATTCCAATTCTTCCACTCTCTTTCACCTTGCTTTGAACTTCCATCCTACATTTATCATCTCCTTACTTCCCAAGGCCACCTCTCTTTCACCAGATAACCTGCATGAGAAGGACTGTAGTAGCTGGGGTGTATAGCTTTTCTGTAACTTAAATGACTAGAAAAAGGATGTTTATTTCAGAACTTAGAATGTTCAGAAATTCCTTTTCATCAGTCCCCCCAAGTTATCAGACAACTCAGAACCAAACACCCAACTGGCTAATCAAGAAGGTACAATGACTGTTTATACTCGGGACCATAATTGCTAAATAGATCAGTATTGGCATGTTAGAACATTGTATTTCCAACAGGAAGTTCTACTAGGGAAACTACAGAGAGCAGAGGTGGAGGAAGGGCCTTGGAGAACATCTGCAGGTGGAGATTGCCAGACAACTCATCTTCAGGCCTACAGAGATACAGATGACCTGTTCCTTTTCTGCAGGGTGGAGCTGGAGACACACCACCACACAATTAGCTATTCAGTTCTTCCTTTCCAGTGTTACTTGCCCCTCACTGAAAAGTCTCATTTCAAAATTATGTTAAGATTTTTGTAATTAGATTACATTTCAGTTGACATTAATTCACTTTCAGGAAGATTACAAATAATATTCTAGGATGAGATGGCGAATCTCATACATTTGTACTGATTTGCTTAGTTTTGGTTTCAGAGAGTTGCATTCTTTTTTTTTTTTAATTTTTTTTTTTTTTTAATTTTACTTATTTATTTATGGCTGTGTTGGGTCTTCGTTTCTATGCGAGGGCTCTCTCTAGTTGTGGCAAGCGGGGGCCACTCTTCATCGCCGTGCGCGGGCCCCTCACCATCGTGGCCTCTCCTGTTGCGGAGCACAGGCTCCAGATGCGCAGGCTCAGCAGTTGTGGCTCACGGGCCCAGTTGCTCCGCGGCATGTGGGATCTTCCCAGACCAGGGCTCGAACCCGTGTCCCCTGCATTGGCAGGCAGACTCTCAACCACTGCGCCACCAGGGAAGCCCCAAGAGTTGCATTCTTCATCCCCACTTCCCAGCACATGGTATGGGCCTGGCGTATAGTGGATGTTGGAAGATGTTTGCTCACTCAGCAAATGTTGATTAAGCATCTGCTATGCACTAGACGTTATGCCAGGTGCTGGGGACACTGTGATAAGTGAAAGAAACAGTTTTAAGGGAAGAATGGTCAGACAGGAGGGAAGGATGGTGCAAATGGGGATGCGGTGCTATTTATAGGAGGTAGGAGAGTAGAGTGTCTCTGTGAAAGGGAAGATATGGTCTTATGTCTATCTCTGTCTGTCCTAGAAAAGTAGCTATTTTTCTTCTTTAAGATTCTCAGGGCTTCCCTGGTGGCGCAGTGGTTAAGAATCCACCTGCCAATGCAGGGAACACGGGTTCGAGCCCTGGTCCGGGAAGATCCCGCATGCCACGGAGCAACTAAACCCTTGCGCCACAACTACTGAGCCTGTGCTCTAGAGCCCGCGAGCCACAACTACTGAAGCCCGCGCACCACAACTACTGAAGCCCACGTGCCTAGAGCCTGTGCTCTGCAACAAGAGAAGACACTGCAATGAGAAGCCTGCGCACCGCAACGAAGAGTAGCCCCCGCTCGCCACAACTAGAGAAAGCCTGTGTGGGACCCAACGCAGCCAAAAATAAATAAAATAAAATAAATAAGTTAAAAAAAAAAAAAGATTCTCAAATGCGTGAGATATTAGATATAGGTATGTCCATGGTGGGGAAAAGGCCCTTGAAAAGAGAGAAATATGATAATCAAAGTGACCTTTATCCATTTGGTGGTTAATGGTTAGAATGTTTTTATCTGCTTTTGTAATTATAAACAAAAGTTGGGGTCTAAAATAACCTTGTTTTCAACTGTTAGACATGCTCCAGTGATGGTGTGGTTGAGAACTTTGAAAATAATGAATTACCTGTAGAGAGAGGTAATTAAAATGCAGTTCGTGCAACCTCCCTGCCTCTTGGTGTTGCAGAAAGATTCCTCAGAGAAATGTTGCCAGCAACAACCCTGTTTACGTACATTCGCAGTGCTGACTTCATTAACTAGAACTGAAAGACATTTCTGTATCTTCTCAGGTATTCTCAAGTCTAGAGAGCTAAGAACTCTCATTACTTTTACTATTATTGAGATTTTGAAAAGGGAATGAGTAGACGTACCATAATTTAGTTTCAAATGTAGAATCATCAGTAGACACACATTTGATTAGTCATTTCAATAGGAAAACCTGTCCAAGGTACAAGCACCTGCTTTATTTCCATGTTGTAAAGGTTGTCCTTCTCCTCACACAGGAAACCAGGCTGGACCAGGGACACACGTGGCTCCCAGTTATTCTGTTGACTGGCTCCAAGCCTCCTCCAGCCCTCCGCACTGGGTCATTTTAGAGCCACATCGGGTGCAGCTCTCAAAATGATGTGAAATCATTGGGTCCTCCCATCCTTCTGTTAAAGAAGCAGTGTCAAGTTTTCCTAATAAGAAAACCTACTACTAGGCAGAATTATAGAAAATAGAATGTCACAGCAAGAGGGACCTGAGGCATCGTCTGCTCCAACCCTTTTGCAGAAGAGGAGATGGAGGCCTAAATGCAGGGCACACATCCAGCTCATTGTAGAACCTACTGTTGTCCTTCAGTTACCATTAGGGTTAAATGAGTTCTACCTTTATAGTCCTTAGAACAGTGGCTGGGATGTACTAAGGGTTCAGTCAATGTGAGCGATCTCTTATAATCATTATTTCTAGTGGCAGAGCCCAGACAGGAACCCGGATGTCCTAACAATCCAGAGCTGCCTCGGAGGCACATATTTCTTATTTCCCACATTGTATAGGGAGAAATGTGTTGGAAGAAGCTGAGTTAAAAATAGTGACAGCCGCAATGCCCGTTACTGGGCACATACTCAGCGCTGAGTTCTCATGTGCATGCTTTCATTTAATCCTCTTGGTGTGTATGAGATTCACACTCTTTGTTGTCTCCATGTGACTCATGTAAAGGCTGAGTTGGGTAACTTGCCCACAGTCACACTACTAACAAGGAGCTGGGCTAGGTTTTAAACCCCACTCCGACTTCACAATCTATATTCTTAACTGTTATTCTTTATTCCAGGAGTTAGCAAACTATGGCCCGTGGGCCAAATCCAGCATTCCTGTTTTTGTACAGACCTCAAGCTAAGAATGTTTTTTACACTTTCAAATGGTTGAAAAAAATTAAAGAAGAAAAATTTCCTGACTGGTGAAAATTATGTGAAATTCAGATTTCAGTGTCCCTAAATGAGGTGTTGTTGGAACATAACCACACTGCCTGTGGCTACTTATGTGATAAAACAGCAGAGTTGAGTAGTTGTTATAGAGACCCTGTGGCTTGAAAAGCCTGAAATATTTTCTATCTGGTCTTTTCTCTGTGCTCTTCCTCAACGATTGTTTTGAGATCCCAATTGTTTAGAGCGTAATTGTGGGATTTATATAGAGCCTGTCTTCTCCCGTTACCTGCCTTTTTCTTTGTTCCATATTAACATATCAATCAAATGATGAATGTGTGTATAAAAGGAGTTCATCTTTAAATTATTTGTATTTTATCTTTTTTAACAGACGGAGGAATGATTTGTTGCTGGTTAACATTTGAGACTCTTGATGATAACCTGTTCTGTCCTTACTGTGGACTGGAGCCCTTTGTGCTTTACAAGGCTCTCACATCCATTTATTGAGCTGGTTATTTTTAAACCTCCAAGTGTCTTAGATGTGGAAATCACTCTATTTTCTTTCCTTTGTAGTGGTTTGCTGTCTTCTGATTATGTGGAGATTCACTACGAAAATGGGAAACCACAGTACTCTAAGGTATGGTCAATAGCATATGGACATCCTGTAGTATAAATATACTTAATCATAGAACTGTTCATTGCACACTTCATTGTTTTGTTGTCTATCTCACTAAAATCCTCTGGCCTCTTATGCAAGGCTATTATTTTTAGATTTAAAATAAGTTTAGGAGAAATTGATTAAAATTTACAAATGTTTGAGATAACATTAGAGACTCCAGCCAATAAAGAAATGATCATTGTTTTGGTTATACATACAGTATCTTATGTAAGTGAACGTATCAAGAGCTCTCCAGTTCCATGGCAGCACTAGACTCATGGGCAGAGAAATTGAATGACCAGACTGGGTGGGCTGTTAGAGTGACTGTTTAGTCCAAGGGACTTTGGTACCCAAGAAGGACAGAGGACAGATGGGGAAAGGAATGTCGGGAACATTCTCCCTCTCCATCTTCACAACAATTCTCTGAGGTGGGTATTATTATTCCTGTTGCTCAAAGGAAGAAATTGAAGTGGAAAGAGGACACATAAGCCTTCTCAAGACCACCAAGCATTGTAATATAAATGCAGTGGGGTGCTTGATTTCCTTCATTTGGAGGTTAACTGTTCTCTTCCTGGAAGATCAATAAGGAAAAGTGGGTTTAGATTAAAACAAGAGAGAGAGATTACTTGTATGTAAGGAACACAGTTGATCTCCACCAGTCAGGGTGAAAATCCCTGGAATCGCTGCATCCAGAGACTCTGATTTGTAAGAAGGCCACAGAGTGCCATTGAGCCTAAGCAGTGTCCATGGGTGCCATGGGAATGGGACACAAACAGGGAAACAAAAAAAGGGGGGAAACATTACTGGGTTTTTTCTTTGATTGCTAATGAGCACTGGCACAGAAGTGGACTTTTCATGTATGGGTTTGTTGTGTTGTACAGTGTGGAGACCTGGGCTTGTCAGTCTGATAACCTCTCAACAAGTATTTATAGGTGGTGTGAACTGAGATTACTGCCCAGGGGTCATGGCATTTCTCAGGATTTATAACTGTCCAACTAACAGTTGGGACGTTTGTAGTTTGATGTGCGTTCCAAACCTTTGAATTTTATGCCCTAGATTAAGAACTTCCATATATTATTCTTACTAGTCTGTCAGTTCTCACCTTAGGCTGCATCTGGGGGGTTGTTGAATCTCCCTAAAAGTTAATGCTGTGGAAAGTGAACAGAAATGCTAAATCAAGCACGGGAACAGTGCTGCCTGGCATTTGTACGAAACAAAGCTTCTGTCAGCTGTACCAGTGCTGTGAGCACTGCAGGTGCTGAATCATGAGTCTGGAGAAGAGAAGATTGCATGAGACCTTTACAGACTCAGCAAATGAACCACCTTTGCAGGCTGCGGTAACCTGATCCAAACTTCTCACTAAGAAGGTCTTTTTTTTTTTTAAAGAAATGAAATAGCTAATTGGCCTTCAGAGGTCATTTGAGGTCCCAAATGGAGGCCTTATCATGAATAAGACACGTCAGATCTTGTATCAGTTGTAACTAAAACTTAAAACAAAGGGTATTTTAACTCTGACAGAAGAAGTGTTCATTGCAGTTTGTTTTTGTATTCATTGCTTTTTTCTTATTTATGACCCATTTTCTCCAAACAGTTTATATACCCAAACTTACTTGCTTTATATGTAATGAATGAATGGTAACAGTCTGTTTTTTATGTGTATGTATCTATACAAACACTCCAAAACCTGAGATGATATGGTACACATTATCTTGTGGGAGAATTTTTTAAGCTAACAATATTAAAAACATTTTAGCATGCATTAAAAATTCTTCTAAACTTTTATTTTTAAAAAATGTATCATATTGTTTCCAATTCATTTGCTATAATTTGTTTAATCCCATAGTGATACACATTTAGATTGCTTCTACTCTTTCACTGTACAAATAACTTTAAGGAAAGACCTTCCAGATACATTTTGAACACTTCTTTAACAATTGATTAAGGATTAATTTTGATAATGGAATTTTCTGGGTTAAAGAGTTGGTATATTTTTAAGGCTTTTGCTACATATTGACAGGTTTTTTTTTTCTGAAAGTTTGTATAATTCATGCTCCTACTACCATTATGTACACGTTTTTAAAAGCATGTTTTTAAACTTCACATTGCCTTCCATGTTGTTTAAGAAAATCTTTGTATCAAGTACCAGAAAAGAAAATCAGTATGTAAGAATGGCTAGATTAATAAACCTGTTTTTACACCCATGCAACCTTTCTTCCGAAGATCTCAAACTATTTAGACAAAAGTACATGCGCGTGCACGCGCACACACACACACACACACGCACCATTATTCACATGACTAGGGAGGGACAGAATCACTAATAGGCTACTTGGCTTTGAAGTGAAATCTAAATGTGGACGTTTAAAATATTCTGGGAATTAGAGTCAAACAAAATGATGAACCACACTTTGGAGGAACCTGTCTAGGTCTTCCCATATCACAACTATGAAGCCCCTACCTAGTTCCCACTTCTAGTTAAGAAGAGGCTAAAGTCTTAGGCTTTTACTTTTATTGGACGAAAGTGGGCTAAATGGGCTTCTTTCCTTGTGAAGCAAATGTAGGAACTGGAGAGATCAATAGGTTAAGTAGGCAGTATAGAATAGGTGCCAGGTATTAGTAAACGCACATGGAAGAACTTTCCTTCTGCACCAAGAGAACAATAGCTTTTGTTAGAGTTCCTAGCACAGTGCTTTGCACACAGTATGTGACAAAACAACTTTGTTGATTTGTTGGTCAACTTCGTTGATGAACCTATTAAAAATAAGCTAATTTTTAGTGTGTCAGTTCTTCTAAAGGAGTTAGGCATCAGTATGATGGTATAATAGTTATTTTCAAATTTTATATATTTCTATTAAATCCCTTTTAGGTGAACCATTAACTTTAAATGCTTACTAATACTTTGGTTTCTCTTCTTATGAAAAGAACTGCCACCTGGCCAACAGTGTAAGACTGAATAGATAGATACAGTACTTCTGTCCCTACTTCCCTTTATTACTCTTCATCCTTATGGGGTGGGGAAATCATCCTTTCCCAGCTCTATTTTCTCACCCTGGCTTCTGCCTGACCCCTTGCTCCCTCTTGCCCAGGGAAAGAAGAGCGACTTAACTGGTGGGAAGGAGCTGGGCATGGCTACATAGTCCTTTCCTCCCTTTTTTGGGTGAGATCCACCTCCCTACAAGAAGAGCACGTTTTCTCTACTTGTTCTCAGTTGTGCAGTGGCAGCCCTTGTGGGTGTGGGTGGGTTGGGGGAGGGTGTTGGTTATCCCATGTTGTCTGTGCCTTGGTAGGTAAGTCTGGCTAAATTAGGGGGCAGCATTAATAGGCCCACTGGATTCTCAGCTGATCCTCTCCTCCAATGTAACAACACTAAAACTGAAGGTGATATTTTGATCCCTGTTTCACCTTTGTCACTCCCTCATTTGATTTTAAACTTGGATGGGTACCACTTCACACCCTCTAGGGTGGCTGTAACCAAAAACATGGACAATAGCAAGTGCAGGCAAGGATCTGGAGAACTGGAGCCTTCATATACTGTTGATGGGAATGGAAAATGGTGGATCTGCTTTGGAAAAGAGTTTGGCAGTTCCTCAAAAAATTAAACATAGAATTATCTTGTGACCCAGCAATTCTACATCTCGGTATATATCCAAGTGAATTGAAAATGTATGTCCAAGAAAAAAATTTGTACATGGATGTTTATAGCAGTGTTATTCATAATAGCAAAAAAATGGAAACAAACCAAATGTCCATCAGTTGGTGAATAAATAAACAAAATGTGGTATATTATTCAGCTATAAAAAGGAATGAAGTACTGATTGATACATGCTACAACATGGATGAATCTTATAAACATTACGCTAAATGAAAGAAATTAGTTGCAAAGGACCACATATTATGTGGTTCCATTTATTTGAAATGTCCAGAGGAGGGAAATTCATAGAGACTGAAAGTACATTAGTGGTTGCCAGGGCCTGGGGGAGGTTAGGGAGGTATAAGGAGGAATGGGGAATGACTGCTAATGGGCAAAGGATTTCCTTTTGAGGTGATGAAAATATCCTGGAATTAGAAAGTGGTGATTGTTACACAGCCCTGTTTTAATATACTAAAAACCACTGAATTATACTCTATAAAAGAGCATCTCAAAATAAAAAACTTCTCAGGTAGGCAATGGGAGTTTATTTACCCAGTGTCTCAACAAACATAAATCCTCTGGTCCTTTCAGATTGGTCTTGTCACTTAGGCTCATGAAGAAGCCATTCTTATTTATCTATTAAACAGATATTGCTTTCACTCACTCTGATCTAGTCACTGATCTAGGAGCTGGATGTGCATTAGTGAACCAAGCAGATAAAAATCCCTGTCCTTGTGGGTTCTATATTCTATTCTTGCCTTTGTTCTTTTGTCATTTTAATCACGTCTCCCTCCTAGAATGTTTTTTATGCTTTCCATATTAAATCATTACCATGGTTCAGCTCAAGCTCACTTCATCCATGAAGGCTTCTTGGCAGGGATTGTTGTCAGAGGGAATGGGCTTCTGCGGGCAAAGCTCCTGACTGGGAGGCTAAAAAAACTCGCCAGAAAATCAAGAGAGCAGACCACACTGGCTCCTCACAAAGCTATTTTAAATTTGAATAGTATGATTTGTGTGAACTATTAAAAATGTATATAGCATTAAAATATATATAGTACAGCCAAACTGTTCTCATACCCGAACATGTTTTTCCCCTTGAGTTTAATGAAGGTAAATAATTAAACTGGTGTTTTGCTCTCAAGTTGTCCAATTCTCTGAAATATTTTTTTGTATCCTTATTCTGTAGTATTCAAATTCAGGTACATGTGTCCCATTATAGATTTTTAAAAAATTTTATTTATTTATTTTTGTCTGTGCTGGGTCTTTGTTGATGCGTGTGGGCTTTCTCTAGTTGTGGTGAGCGGGGGCTACTCTTAGTGCAGTGCACGGACTTCTCATTACGGTGGCTTCTGTTGTGGTGGAGCGCGGGCTCTAGGCGCGCAGGCTTCAGTAGTTGTGGCACGCAGGTTTAGTAGTTGTGGTGCATGGGCTTAGTTGCTCCGCGGCATGTGGGCTCTTCCTGGACCAGGGCTCGAATCTGTGTCCCCTACATTGGCAGGTGGATTCTTAACCACTGTGCTACCAAGGAAGCCCATAGATTATTAAAAACTTATTTCTTTTTTTGCAACCAGCCCAATGATTTATTAAATAGATTGATATATCATGCTGGTTGACAAGTTTGAAGTATTTAAAGATATGCATATAGAATAATCACTTGAGTGTAGTGTCAGAGTTTTTAATTACCATATTCAGAACCTGGAATATCATAATATACACATTTGTGAGATGTGGCCTGTGGAGTTTCTTTTCAAATGTTTATCCAGATGTACAGGAGTTGATTGAAAACATCAGTTCCTGGTCACCATGAATGCCCAGGTTTATGAGGGTTTCTTAAGCAATGAAGATAATAAGAATTGGCTGATTGAACTTTACTGAAGCAGATGAGATAATTAAACAGACACAAAGGTGGGGCAATTTTAAAATAAATTATATTGAAATGATAGATTCTGTTTCCAATAGGTTCTATTTAAAATGAGTAAAATCAAAGGGGAAGGTGGGGGAGGGATTAATTAGGAGTATGAGGTTAAAATATACATACTACTGTATATAAAATAGATAACCAACAAGGACCTACTGTATTGTAGCACAAGGAACTATACTCAATATCTTGTAATAACCTATAATGTACAAGAATCTAAAAAAGAATATAGATAGATAGATAGATAAACTGAATCACTTTGCTGTACACCTGAAACTAACACAACATTGTAAGTCAACTATATTCCAATTTTAAAAAAAGAACAAAAAAAAGTGAACAAAATAAAGTGAGTAGAATCAAATCATTCCTGTCATTCAGTCAATAATACCAGGGAGCCAAATCTTTTTTTTTCCCTCGCCAAGTTATCACTAGACTCACAGAGCTGTTACACATCTGATTAGGAAATGTGTTAAAGGATGCACATGACTTCAGTGTTTCATTATTTGCGGGAGTTGCCTGATGGTTTCCAATGGGGTTGTTCGAGCATTATCTGGCTTGTGGGATTTTATGTGGAAGTGGTGGGCTGAGAAAGTTGGGGAGCACGCTTACTAGGATTTTTAAGTTCCTTTGACTACCCAGTAATCTTCATTTATTAGATGTTCCATTTTTGTTGAATGTAAGTAACTGACTGACAGTTTTTAATCTGAAAATGCTGATGCCCATGGAGGCACACATAGACTTGTGTCGTGTGCTGAATGAGCTGTTTTTGATTCTCCTGCCTGCTGTTTGCCTAGTCACAGATCTGTGATCCACTCATAAGTGGTGATCTCGAAGGGTCTGGCCAGCACTCTTGAACTGTCTGAGGCCTTCCTGATTGGAAAAAGAAACACTGGAGCCTGAAGTTGTGGGATTTAGTTTGGCTTTTTGCTGTCTTTGGCAGAGCCTTTTAGCACATTGTGAGTGTCTTCCTATTTGTGCATAGAGATAGCAGTTACAGTGAGACAGTGAGGGTTCCAGATGGCTAGCTCCTTGGGTGGAGGCACCCCCAGAGCTGACTACTCAGTGTCTTCGTTAACGAGGCCCTCTGCAAGGGGCCCCTCTGCAGTGACCCGCTCCTGTCATCCTGATATCCAAGAGGGAATACGTCTTCTTAACGGGGATTTATTTAATATGAAATACCGGAAGATGTTACTTTGTAGTGGTGTTAACAAAATGCTGCATAATCTGGAGAGTTGCCAAACAGTATTTTTCTGGTAATGCTTTCTCAAAAACTTGGTATAAATTTAGCAATAAGAAACTCAGAAAATCCTCTAATGCTACTAATACTAACACTAAATTAGAACCTGCCAAATTGCTTAGAGTGCTTAATATAATTCCACAATTTAGATATTAAAGCTTTCTTATGATGACAAACATCAGGGATTAGATGTTACCACAAATATCATTTAAAGTCCAGAAAATATGGTGATCCACATCCAGATATACAGTGAACCAAACAGTTCCCTTCAGATAATATTCTGCCTTAGTTAAAACAGGTACCAATGACCTTTATACTGAGAGAGCATCAACCTTCAGCAAGTGAATGAAACTAAAATCTAAGAAAGGACTTGGAAATATTTTCTGGGGGGAAAAAGATTGTTTGTAGGAAAATCTAAAAAACAGAGCTTTTCTTAGAAAGGTCAAGTAAATATGACAGTGTTTGCTGTGTACTTCTAACAATCACCTGACTTAAGATAGCCTTTTGGTGTGACACAAAGTGCTAAATAATTGGTTTCATGGAATTTACAGTTACCTATGGTTGTTTTTAGAATCATGGGAAGAGTCTGAAATTTAATTGCCGAGTATTGACCTGGATTCTCAAATTACTGAAATGTGTGATACCATTTGTGCTTATAAGTTCCAGAGTTGAAAATGCAAATAGAACTTGACATATTATATAGAAGTGAATATTTATATACAGAGTTGCTCTTTGAGAATGGAAAAGCAATCCTTTACAAAATAGTAAAAATATTATAATACCAATTTTAGAAACCAACATTGAAACTGTGTATTATAGTTACTAAAAGGAAACAAAGTGAGTTGGTTGGGGAGTGGTCATTTGATGTGTGGGTGAACCCCTTTAGGCACTTAAATAGCCTCTGAGGCTATTGTAATACAGTTTAATAAGCAGTGATCAAGATGAATGTAAATCATTAATAAAAAGTCAAAGTCAGTATTCTCTTTAAGGAATTTGTGATTAACATATACACACTACTATATATAAAATAGGTAACCGACAAGGACCTGCTGTATAGCACAGGGAACTATATTCAGTATTTTGTAATTACCTATATGGGAAAAGAATCTGAAAAAAATGAGATATATATGTATGTATAACTGAATCCCTTTGCAATACACCTGAAACTAACACAACATTGTAAGTCAACTATACTTCAATATAAAATAAATAAATAAATAAAAGAAAACAAATAGGAAGCTTCTGGTTAGGCAATGTGGATTCAGTACTTATATTTATCTCAATTTCCTGGTAATAACCCACTCAAATAACAGTTAAGGAATTTTAAAAAGGATGTAAACTCACAAGGATAAAGACAAGAGAAGAGAAGACAGCTGACCAGAGGTGTCCATAAAATTGTAGGTGATAGAAAGCAGACGGATGAGGAGTAATTGTCTTAGGTTTGAGTTTTTTCTTGCTTTGCTAAGTTCCACTGGGACAAAACCAAGCAGAACAAAGCCAACTTGTGTCCCTGCACCCAGAAAGCCCCAGGAATTGAAGATGCCAGAAAACAGAAAGATTGGTTGAAAGTCTACATGGAGAAGGTACTAAATTCCTGATCTACTCCCTACCCCAGATAGATAGGCAGCCATTCCTTCTCTACTCTGGTAGAAGAGCTCAGCTTGTAGAGGAAAATGGAAACGAGGGGGGTTATCAGAGAAATAATAGAAGTTTCCCAGAACTGAAGTGCATGCATTTTCTTTTTTAAAATATTTTAATGGATATATTATTTATTACCTGCACTGCCACAGGCTCAAATATGTTTCATGAAGAGTCTGAGGTTTTGTTTTTTTTTAATTTTTATTTTATATTGGACTATAGTTGATTTACAATGTTGTGTTACTTTCCAGTGTACAGCAAAGTGATTCAGTTACATATATTATATATGAATCCATTCTTTTTCAGATTCTTTTCCCATATAGATTATTACAGAATATTGGGTAGAGTGCATTTTCTTGATTCAAAGGTGCCACAGAGTGCCCAGTGCAATCAGTAAGCAAAGTCCCCACTGAGGCACGTCCTGAGATTTCGTGAAAATGGGTGTGAATAGAATTTCCTACAGTCTTCTTGAAAGGGGAAAAATAGATTGTATAGACAATGTCAACAATTAGAATAATTTCCAGTTCTCAACAGCAACATTAGAAGCTTTAAGACTGTGCACAATGCCTTTGAAATGCTGAGAGAAAATAATTTCCAATCTAGAATTCTCTACCCACCCACAAGATCAATCTAGTGTGAAGACAGAAAAAGGGGTTTTCAAACATGCAAGTTCTCATCAAATTTATCTTCTACAAACACTTTTTCAACAAATTACCAGGGGATATATACCTCCAGGAAAGGGGACCATGAATGGAGAAGACATGGGATCTAGGATTCAATATAGAAAGGGGACAAAGGAGTTCCCAGGATGGTGCTACAGACAAGTCCTGTAAAGCAGCTGTGCATCAGGCCCAGCAGGAGGGTGAAGCAAGAGGGGTGTCTCCAGGAACAAAATAGATGTGATAAATTACCTGATGTGCTAGACCATACTAGAAGAGTTGTAGATAATGTTTTAGATAATAGGGTCTATGTACGTGCTAAATACATGGAAAAGCAAAGAAGAAAATAAAAGTTCTCGAAAAAATTTAAAATGGAGCAAAAAAGACAATGTAATCAGAGTGGCACAGCTATGAACAATATGTGCATAGTCATAATACAAACACTAAATATCAATTTAACCAAAAGCCTGTGATGTGTGTTGGAATGTATGGGGGGCGAGAGGGGATTTCAAGATTCTATATTAGGAAGGTAATTTCTAAAGTGAAATAAATCAGGACATAACAGTATAAATATTCCATTCAGAAATACATTGGTAAACAACAGAAGAAACAGCTAAAAGTGTTAAAAATGTTTCGGTGGTGAGAGAAAGCGACAGGAAATTGCTGTGTTTTTTAAAACAGTCCTCACAGTTACTATTTGCCTTTGAAAACTAAGTTCATATATTATTTCTAAGAAAATTTTAAAACTGATTTTAAAAGGTAAGAAAGCAAATCCCCAAGCTTTGTGTAGTTTTCCATAAAAAATGATTCTAAACAGCACCTTTGGGGGCCTCTCCTCAGTGATGTAGAAGACTTTATTCCCTAACAATGTCTGGTAAGTGTCTACTCCCTCACATGCTTAGGAAAGGTATATAAGTTGTTCCAGTTGCATTGGTGTCGTATTCCTCTGTTAAAGGCTTTTCTCCTTCGTTACATTGAATATACACCTGCTTCTTATAGAAAAGTTGAAAAATTGCCTAGTGCTCTTTGAGATTTCCTATCAAACAGGAGGAATTTCTAGGATCATCCTTGCCTTTCTTTTTTGCTTTACAGAATCATCCCAAAGAGTGAATCGTGATGGAGAAAGCATAATTTATCAATGAAATCTTCTTCTGCATTGCAGGGTGGAGAGCACTGTTATTACCATGGAAACATCAGAGGTATCAAGGACTCCAGGGTGGCTCTGTCGACCTGCAATGGACTTCAGTATGTGGGACTGTCATTGGGAGAATGAACTTGGTTTCATCCATTCACCCTTTGCATCTTGTCTTTCATAGTTATTTTAGTGACTCTTCTGTACCAGTCCTGGGTTAGAGAGTGGATGTGGAGTCATGAACAAGGAAGGCAAAGTCCCTGCTCTCTTAACACATAGAGTTTGCCGGTGATTTAGAGATTAAACAAAGGATTATACAGATTATTATTTAATTGCCATTTTGGTGGGTACTGTGAAGGGGAAGGACAGGGACTTTTGGGATGACCGACCCTAGTCCAGAAAGGTTTCCCAGAGGTATCCCCCAGAGGAACTATCACTCAACGTAACCTAAGGATAAGCAGGAGGTGGCCAGGCAAGGGTGGGGTTCGAAAGAGAGGAGCCCATGCTTCGGCTTTCAGGCAGGCTCTTAAAAAACATCTGTAGGTGCCTTTTATTTTGTTTATTTATTTTTTTAATTTTATTTACTTATTTTTGGCTGTGTTGGGTCTTCGTTTCTGTGTGAGGGCTTTCTCCAGTTGCGGCGAGCGGGGGCCATTCTTCATCGCGGTGCGGGGCCTCTCACTATCGCGGCCTCTCTTGTTGCGGAGCACAGGTTCCAGACGCGCAGGCTCAGTAGTTGTGGCTCACAGGCCCAGTTGCTCCGCGGCATGTGGGGTCTTCCCAGACCAGGGCTCGAACCCGTTTCCCCTGCATTGGCAGGCAGATTCTCAACCACTGCGCCACCAGGGAAGCCCCTGTAGGTGCCTTTTAGACTCGAACACAGTAACACTTCATGTAAAGGTCTGTTGTGGCCATGTGATGAAAGGGATCTTGAAAATCCTGTCTCCACACTTTATAAAAAATCCTGTGTCTCTCAAAATTAAATGTGATTTTCAACACAGAGTCTTAATGGAAATTCGCAATTTGCAAGCATAAAGATACTTCTGTTTGCCTCTTCAGAATCAGATGGTTTTAGCTTTTTCTTATACATGAAGAACCTATTTTCTCACAGATGATATTGGATTTGCATAACAAATTTGTGCTAGTTGTACATGGTTCTGTAATAATAACTTGAGATACTGGAACAGCATGAATAGTTCTATCCCAGTTTAATCTTCTTATCTGTCCATTTAATTTCAAAAACTAATTATGCCAGGTATAATGTGTATGCTCTTGGTGTACACTTTTTACACTCTCTGTAGCCTATACGCTGTCTAGTGCAGTGCTGGGACCACAGTGTGATTCCATGCAGGTATGTGAATTTGATTTGGGACAGTATAAAGGTATTTATTCAGATACACTCTTTATTTTTAAAGACATACTATGTGTGCTATATTTGTTAACTGTCTCCTCCTGTGGTTTCTTTTCATAGTGGTATGTTTGAAGATAATACCTTTGTGTATATGATAGAACCACTGGAGCTGGTTCATGATGAGGTGAGTCTGAGCTGGTTCATGATGAGATGAGTCTGACTGTGACATCAGTTTCCTTATGGTTTCCTTTTCCTTACTTTTCCAGCATCTTTGTTTTTGAGGAATAAAGAGACAATCCGGTAGATTTCAAAGTGCATTTATCTATAGCACCTTATTTCACACTTGGACTGATACCATGAGTTTTGAAGCTTAAGTTACACATCCCAGGCCACATGCCAGTAAGGCATGGTAAGAGGCATCAAACCTAGGTTTTCTGAAGCTAAGACCAGTTCTTCCCAGTCTACTGAAAGAGCAGAGAGGATGCTTTATTTTGTACTGACCACCTTGTTTTCCGTTAAGCTAGCTTTTATTCTCATGGTCTTTAGATAATTGTATGACTGCAAGCAAGTACATAACTTTTGTGAGTCTAAGAATCTTCAGTGGGGAAATCTGTGGGTTGAACTATGATTACATTATACAATATTAGTTTTCTTTTGAGATAGGGGAGAAAATAATGTTAGGAGTCATGTATAGGCCAGCAACCTAGATAAGAAATCAAGAAGGCATTATGCTGAGTGAAATAAATCAGCCAGGGAAAACCAAATACTGTATAATTTCACTTACATGTGGAATCTAAAAAAAGTGAACTCATGTAAACAGAGAATAGATTAGTGGTTACCAGAGGCCAGTGGGGGAAATGAGTGAAGGTTGTCAAAAGGTCAAACTTCCAGTTATAAGATAAATTCTGGGGATGTAATGTACAACATGTAACTATCGTTAACAATACAGTATTGTATATTTGAAAGCTGCTAAGAGAATAGATTTTAAAAGTTCTCATCACAAGAAAAAAATGTGTAACTATGTGAGGTGATGGATGTTAGCTAAACTTACTGTGGTGATCATTGTGTAATATATACATATATCAAATCATTATGTTGTACACTTTAAACTTATCCAATGCTATATTTCAATAAGATCTCAATAAAACTGGAAAAAAAGTAAATCATGTACTCTAATCATATTGCTCACTAATAGAAGGCAACCAAATTTAATATTTAATATATATATATTAAAAAATATTGTAATGAAGGCTTTCTACATACTGGGTAGTATTTTAGGTGCTGGGGATACAGTGGTGAACAAAATAGACACAGAGCCTGAGCCTAGTAGGGCTTGTAATCTACAGGGGCAGAGACAGGAATAAATAGGTGAATAAGTAATTGCATATGGTATGTTAGATAGTGCATGCTAAGGAGAAAAAATGAAGCCAGGAAAGTGGAGAGGAGAGTTAAAATTTATATTTTAACACACAATGAGGTGGTGAGTTTTGAATGAAGACCCTCAGGAAATTAGGGGGCTGGAAAAGTATTGCAGGAGAAGAGCAAATGCAAAGGCCCTGAGGCAGGAGTATTCCCAGTGTGTTCTAGGAACTGTGAGGAACCCAACTAGGTTGGAGAGGAGCAGACAGGGGAGAATGGTAGGAGGTGAAGGCACTAAGAGGTAACAGTAGGGGAGTCATATCAGTGAAAAGAACTGCTAATGGGAAAAGAATATTTTGAAAGTGACAGAGTCAGGATATTGCAATCATTGATGGGGAGCAGAAAATGTTTTTTTTGTAATCTTTAGAGATTTCAAATGTAGACAAAATAATTTTGAGACAGGAAACAGTCATTCAGGCTATTGACAAGAACAGTTGACAAACGTTTATTTTCCTTATGTTGCTGTGTATGTATGAATATGGGGTAATCTCAAATTTGAGGCAGAAAAGTCATTAAGTTTTAAATGTTTTATGTTTGAATAAACCAGTATTATTTTTCAACTAGTAATTATAAAAATTACCAGATAATGAAGACCATCCCACCTAGATAAAGACATTTTGATTAAGTAAAATATTTTTCCCCTACTCCAATTGTAGGTAGATAACCTGTACACAGCAAAATTATTTGACTCATACAGCAAAAAATTGACTTTGATTTCTGGCATTGATTAATGGCCCTGTGAATCTAAAACAAAACAAAACAAAACAAAAACAAAAACAAAG
Organism: Balaenoptera physalus; assembly: GCF_965194825.1. Classification (NCBI taxonomy): domain Eukaryota; kingdom Metazoa; phylum Chordata; class Mammalia; order Artiodactyla; family Balaenopteridae; genus Balaenoptera; species Balaenoptera physalus. Next base: position 96,700,700 of record NC_138885.1, read on the forward strand.
AACAAAACAAAAAACCCAAAATAACAACTCCCTAAGCCTTGAGTTTTTAAATAGGTAAAATGAGATAATTTTTCATTACATCCCTAGTAGGACAATTTTACACATTTGATGAATTAATAAATATATGTGACTATGTCTATTAAACTCTTGAAGAGATTTATAAACTGTTATTATCATAATGTTTAAAGCATTGGTTTTGCATTGTTAAACCCATAATCATATTCTTTAGGATCTGACTGTTATATACTTCATGCCTTTTCTTTTTTGCCTTCCTTTTTTACTGCCTGACTTTCATTCATGATGTAATGATTACATAATCATGTAATGATTTATCCTCATTTTCTTCATGGGTAGAGGGAAAGGAACAGTGCTTGAAACTTTAAATTAGTTTTTAAAATTATGTTGCTAGTTGTGAGTTTCATCACTCTATGTATCTTTCTTTTCACCTGATACCAGAATTAAGAGTTTAGTCTACTTGAATTTAGATTTTTAAAAAAAATACAGTCCATTAAAAAAAAATATTATTTATTTATTTAGGCTGTGTTGGGTTTTCGTTGCTGTACGCGGGTTTTCTCTAGTTGCGGCGAGCGGGGTCTACCCTTCGTTGTGGTGCGCGGGCTTCTCATTGCGGTGGCTTCTCTTGTTGCGGAGCACGGGCTCCAGGTGCACGGGCTTCAGTAGTTGTGGCGCACAGGCTTAGTTGCTCCGCGGCATGTGGAATCTTCCCGTTCCAGGGCTCGAACCTGTGTCTCCTGCATTGGCAGGCGGATTCTTAACCACTGCGCCACCAGGGAAGTCTGAATTTAGATTTTTGATGTTTAGTTTATTATTATTAATTTTAGTATGCTTTATAATAAGTCCAGTAATATGGATCTAGTATTTATAGTAAGAATTCATGTTATTTCTCAAGTAATAAATAAAGAGCTAAACTTTGCATTATTGTAAGTCTTTTATGTAATCTATTAAGAACACTTTTTAAAATAACTTTTCTGATTATAAAACACTGTAAGGAATTTGGAAAAGCAAATTAAGCAAATACCTAACCAAGTAGTAATTATCCATCATCCCATCCCCCAGAGATAACTTCTCCTCACCTTTCAGTGTACATTCTTCCAGTTTTTCAATGATATGTTCCCATATTTTCAAAAATAAATTGGATCATTATTTTGTAATATAATTTTAACTCAACAATGTATCTTTCTGAGCCTCAATATTTTAATTTGTAAAATGGGGATAAAATATGCACGTATGGAGTTCTTGTGAGGATTAAATTGGCTGACACATACTATGCACTCAGTAATGGAAGCTAATAGTAGTGATGGAAATAAGACTTTTCTAAAAGTGTAGTATGTAGGGCAAAGGATATGAATATTTTCAAGATTGTTGATAGAATTGCTACACTTCTCTCTGAACTATGATACCAATTTACTCCTACCAGCAGTGTGAAAGTGTTTTGCCTTGCAACTATAATTGACTAGAGTTATCATAATTTTTAAACCTTTGCCAACTTGATGTCAGTAATTGGTATATCTTTTTATTTGCATTTTGAAGGAGTGTTCAAGTAGTATTCACCTTTTAAAAAATATATTCATTGCCCATTTGTGTTTTTTTCTTGTGAATTTCCTATTCATGGCTTTGAAGAAAGCCAAGGTTTAAGAGTAGCTAATGAAACTATGCTTTTATCTAAACTGGGGCAATTGGATGATGCTCTATTTTATTTAAAATTCAAGTTTCAAAAAACCATCTACTTTTCATTTTTGATAACTAACACATCAGCATATAAATGTTTACATTTTAGGAAAGATATTAGAGAAAGTGCTAACACTGTTCTGTAGAGGTGTGATCACATCTTGCTTTTTAATTGACTACAATTGTTTTTGTTTCAGAAAAGCACAGGTCGACCACACATAATCGAGAAAACCTTGGCAGGACAATATTCTAAGCAAATGAAGAATCTCAGTAAGTTTTAATTAAGGAAGCCACTCTATTTTATGTACTAGGAGCCTTGACTTGGAGCTCAGTGGACATGCAGGCTTGTTGGGAAATGGAGTAGGTTTGAGATCTGGCGTGAGCAGTGTGGGTGGGCAGTGGAGTGAACTGTGGCTTTCATGTAATGAAGCACGGAGAGTCATTTCTGATGGAAAGACTGAAATATGAAGCCCAGAAGTAAAGCTGTGTTAGGAACTGGAGAGTGTGGCCAGATTTAACAGAGTGATTTACAGGGAGGTTCATCCTTAGATTTTCCTGGAAGTTTGCTGCTCTTTAACCAACTTGTAGTGTCTTATGCTCTCGTCCTGCGGCATCTCAAGCATGCTGATTTGGCAAAAGCTTCTTTTGGATTATTGGAGTATGTGATGTTACTTCTGTATATTAATACCCCAAATCTTTAGTAATTTATGCAAAAGCTTATGCCAGACATTATTTTTAATTCTAAAATGAATTAAGCATAGTAGAATTCTTCTAAATTTTCAGATATCCAGGGTCAGGTGGTTGTAGATGAAATACGCATATTCCAAGGATTCTTGAATAGCTCATAAAGTTTTTCATGAGGTTTGGAAGAAAATTATACCTTTGAATTATATTAATATTTGTGACTATGAAAATGTGAAATATTTAATGATTGGTGGGCTTTTTTCACCTTAGTTTATTTTGATTTTGAGATGACAAATGCTATCAGTGCTGCTATTCCTTCATAGAATATTTTAAAAACATTCTCCCACTGAAATGCAGTCAAACATAAATTTTGGTATTCTTTTTCTTTTGCACAGGTGTGGAAAGCAGTGACCAATGGCCCTTCCTATCTGAATTACAGTGGTTGAAAAGGAGAAGGAAGAGAGCAGTGAATGTGAGTGTGGCGTTGAGTTGTAGGTGGGGCTCTTTCACTCAAATTGTGTGCGTGTCATCACACTGTGGCTAAGTGTACCTATAACAGTTTAGATTTGGGCAATTTCCTCTCACAAACAAAACCCAAAACCAAAATACCCTATGATTTGAGTCTTATGGGCATGGTGCTTTTTATTCAGCTTTCCCTGTAAGTGATATAAACTGATTTTGATGTTCTGTGAACCCTGAAGGCATCTGAAGAATGTATTGTTTTAGCTCTGTTTTCAAAGCATTTTTCATATGAAAATTGCAGTGCATTTTTTCTATTGAAAGTAGAGCAGGCTTTCTATTTGTTTATTTTTTTCTGGTATGACTTATCATATAAAATAATCTACTAACAAAAAAGTAGGGGAAGAGTTAGGTTTTGAAATGTTGACTAATCATGCTTATTTGTATTTCTTTTCAAATTAAAAACAGTTATACCGCACTTTGAAGCTGGATGTGTTTTTCTGCACAGAATAAATCTCTTTGGCCATTAGTATCATGATAGTTACTAAATAAGAATCATGTAATTATATAATCAACAACTGTCATAGAGCTCCCATGTATTGATAAATGTATAGGGGCTTTGTAACTGAAATTATCTTCCTAGTCTATTTCATAATAGATTAGAAAGCTGTAATGATGGGGACTGTTTAGTAATTACATGGTGAATGCTATGTAACCGAAAATTAATTCCATGGCATATAGATTACATGGTAATTTGCTAGATAACTTAATGAGTGATTATACTGAAAATTGCACACTTTAGATAATGTTTTGCTGAATGTACTTTTGTGAAAAAATTAGACCACCAGCCATCAAAAACTTGGTTGTAGGTCAAATCATCCTCTCTTTTATGAGCCTGCTCTTTGTATTATGGTGATTATGGAAACAATTTTTTTTAACTTAGAGACCTCTTTTTGCTTACTCTTGAAGATGCAGTTGGTAATAAGTTTTATTTAGGCTGTTGATGTTTCACTACAGCCCACCCCTATCAAATACAACTGATCAATGATCATGTACTCTTCCAACTACGAAAAAGAAATAAAAGTCCAAACGACAGCTAAAATCCTGAGCCCTTGCTCTTAAAGGATTATCTAGTAGTAATCAAAATTTAGAAGAATTCAGAATATTGTAACTGTCAACATTTGTTCCTTTGAGAAGTTGTGTGGTTAAGAATTAGTACATTATTATGAGAATTTCACTCCACTGAATTAAGGTTTCTATATGATTACATTGGTACCTGTTCCAGATGTACTGTGCTATTCTTATTAAAGTTTTGTGCAGTTTTTCTTTGAAGTTTTGAGTAGATGTGAATATTTTTATCATATCTTAATGCCAAAGAAATTGAGATTTATTTATTTTAACAGAATTACACTGAACATTTTTCTCTAGAATATTTTTACATATAAAAATCAAATAAAAACAACATGAGCGCTCTCTATCTGGATGAATACTTTAATGATAATTAAATACAGTTCTTTTCTGAATACTTGTATGTTTACCCACACTTTACAGTCACTTTTTTTTTCATTTCCCTGACCAAGTTTCTTTGAGGATGTTCATAAAGTGAGCAGCAAAGAGTTCTTCTGAAATTCAAAGTCAGTCTACCACTTAACAGTCAGCATCAGAGATATTTTCTATCAACCACCATTCTGACCACATATTTTTATTTTCCACAGCCATCTCGTGGTGTGTTTGAAGAAATGAAATATTTGGAACTTATGATTGTTAATGATCACAAAACGGTAAGAATATAGAATCAATGAATTTTAGATCTGACAGCTTACTTAAGAAAGAATAATAATCTTTTGTTTACTTCTGTCAAAAACGTGATTCAGTGCTTAAAAGACATATGAAAACAATTATTGTCCTCCATTGGCCCCTCTTGAAGATAAAGTAGGAACTTTCTTAACCATACTCTGCTTAACCATTTCCCTTATAAAATATCTTGGTTGATACCATATGACCCAGCAATCCCACTGCCGGGCATATACCCAGGGAAAACATAATTCAAAAAAACACATGCACCCCAATGTTCATAGCAGCATTATTTACAGTAGCCAGGAAGCAACCTAAATGTCCATTGACAGAGGAATGGATAAAGAAGATGTGGTACATATATACAATGGAATATTACTCAGCCATAAAAAAGGAATGAAATTGGGTCATTTGTAGAGACGTGGATGGACCTAGAGAGTGTCATACAGAGTGAAGTAAGTCAGAAAGAGAAAAGCAAATATCGTATAATAACGCATATATGTGGAATCTAGAAAAATGGTATAGATGATCTTAGTTGCAAAGCAGAAATAGAGACACAGACTTAGAGAACAAATGTATGGATACCAAGGGGGAAAGGGGTGGGGTGGGAGGAATTGGGAGACTGGGATTGACACATATACATTATTGATACTATGTATAAAATGGACAACTGATGGGAACATGCTGTATAGCACAGGGAACTCACCTAGTGCGCTGTGGTAACCTAAATCGGAGGGAAGTCCAAAAGGGAGGGGATATCTGTATGTGTATGGCTGATACATTTTGTTGTGCAGTGGAGGCTAACACAACATTCTAAAGCAACTATACTCCAATAAAAATTAATTAAAAAAATATTAGAGTTAAAAAAAATATCTTGGTTGAAGCCTAGAGCATTCTGAAGGGTCTTGGTCAGTACGCTATTTGCTAGTACAGTTGTATCCACAGAGGCAGATGGCCGACTGAATCCATTGTAATGTACTGCACCAGATTATATAAGGCTCTTGAGCATCAGTGGATTTTGGCATCTTTGGGACTCCTGAAACTAATTCCCCTCGGATACTGAGGGACAGCTGTATACTCAGTACTTGTGCTGTGCTGGTAAATGTTTAATACCTGGCTCTCTGAAAAAAAGCCTTGATTTATAATGTTTGTTTATATCCATGGTGTAAATACTCCCACCGTGGCTGATTTCAGGCTACCAAAGTGAGGTCATTAAATGAGGACCTGGGAAAAGATGAATCCAGTTGAATCCTGAACTGGTGGGAGCTGGCTCCAGCAACCCACTGCCCCACTTTCCAAACTGTTTAGGCCACTTGTACTTTTTGTTGTAATTACATAATTTAATTTTTTAAATTGTATAAACTAAGACAAAGAGTAATTTGCTTTATGAAAACTAAGTTACATTTCTGGAGAGACTTTATAAAGGTGAGACTCTTAAGACATACCTAAGAGTCAGGTATAGGTGAAAAACTTGTGAAAGATTGCAGCAAAAATTCTGATTGCTTTGCAAATATCTTGAAGTCCTTGTTTTTCTTTAAGGAAATCAAAATTAGATTAGTAGACTATAGAATAAGGTTGTGTTTCATACAAAAATGAAAAAGTCAAATTCTAATCAGTAGAAAAGATCTTGAAACCATACTTTTTTTTTTAATGATTATTCTATGTTTATTTTTTATTTTTATTTTTTTTAATTTATTTTATTTATGGCTGTGTTGGGTCTTCGTTTCTGTGCGAGGGCTTTCCCTAATTGTGGCAAGCAGGGGCCACTCCTCATCACGGTGCGCGGGCCTCTCACTATCGCGGCCTCTCTTGTAGCGGAGCACAGGCTCCAGGCGCGCAGGCTCAGCAATTGTGGCTCATGGGCGTAGTCACTCCGCGGCATGTGGGATCCTCCCAGACCAGGGCTCGAACCCGTGTCCCCTGCATTGGCAGGCAGATTCTCAACCACTGCGCCACCAGGGAAGCCCCTATACATTTTTTAAAATGATGATTTAATTTATATTTAAACTTCTGAGTCTCTACTTTAACAGGTGTTTTCTATTAATTACCAAGCACTGGCTCAATTATGCTGAACATGAAGTTATGCAATAGCATACCTCTTAGTATGGTATGCAGATTTATTTTCTGTACCAGTAGCTTTTAAGTACATTGCTTGAGATATGTCGGTAAGAACCAGAATTATTGGAATTACATACAATTAAAAAAAAAGAATTACATACAGTTTAGGACAGATCTTCCCTGATAGGAAGGAAAACCAAATGGGTGGGTAGCCGTTTTAGATAATGAAGGCTAAAATATGAGTTTCTGATGGACATTAATTTCCTTGAAACCCCAAGATAATTTTTTCATCTGAATTATTTTTGTTGATTGGGACATTGAGATTTTGTCCAGCTACTTCTCAGTCCTTAACATTGTGGCATGTTGTGAAATTATGGCTTTAGAAGGTTAAACTTTTTCCAACATCCAATATATACTTTTAAAGTAGTGAAAATAATTAAGATATATACAATGCCTTTAAATTCACAAAGTGCATTCACATACAGCTGGTAATTGGTAGAAGAATTCTCCAACCCATGACTTGTAATTCCAAATCTCTTGTTCTACCAAATCTCTGTTAGGAAAATACATGCAGCCATTAATCAGAGAGCAGATTTCAGTAACTATACAAATAGGAAATGATAATTTTTTAAACATTATATATATTTTGAATTTATTTGTAAATCTTTTAAAATGGGAAGCATTTAAATAATCTTGTCTTTATCTTATGAATAGTAAAATAATGCCTTCCTTTAAAATATTGTTTTTGTAAATAGAAAATTTCTAATATTATACCGTATAGTCTGTGATAAAGTTATGTTATTTAGACTACCAAATCTTTTAATGGTAAATTTTGGTAATTTGTTTTATTATTCTTATTAAAATGAGTGAGAACTAGGAATGTATACATCTATCTTTGAAACCAGATAAAACCCTGTAATTTGTACTGATAAGTTTGGAGGGAGTACATGTTAGGAAATGAAAAAAAAATGAAAGCCTTTATTATTGAGTGATAATAATGCCTAAAGTAGAAAGAAATTACCTAAGAAGACTTCTATTGTTTTTTTTTTAATTGAAGTATAGTTGATTTACAGTATTTCAGGTATACAACAAAGTGATACCGTTACACAGATTCTTTTCCATTATAGGTTATTACAAGGTATTAAATACAGTTCCCTGTGCTATACAGTAGGTCCTTGTTAGATTTCTACTATTTAAATAAATATTGCATCGATACAATAGAACTAAATAGATTCCTTTTCCTTTAAGACCAAGTTACACTCTAGTCCATAATAGTCCCAAATAAGTGTGTCATTTTATAAGAATTTTTTTTCTTTTGAGAGTTGAGAAAAGTTCTTTTTTAAAGGTGTGCTTTATATGAGATGAAGATAGTTTTTGAATTTGAATGCTTCAAAGAAGGGATGAATCAGAACATGGATCAGAGTACTTAAATTCATGTGTTGAAAGTAAAACTAAACTAGAATAATTGACATCTGTTCTTTAATAACTGGAGATTTGCTATTGGATTTTAAAATGTCATCCCACTGACAGTACTCATTTTATAATCTTTGTGCTAGATGAGGCAGCACACTTATTTTGATAACTATCACCCTCAGGTTGAAAGTCAAGCTCTAATTTTAATTTTTTTCAAAAAGCAAATACCTTAAGGATTGTGTTTATTCAGACAGGAAAAGCAAATTTGTCACTTTAAATGTAAATTATATTCAGTGATCGGAAAATGTGGAAATAAATTCTATCATAAATGGAGATTTCACGTTTTTCTTTGTAAAATTAATTCTCATTCATGAAGAAAGTAGAAACATTTGCCTATGTTTACATTCACACTTACCGCTTTAATTCAGAGTAACCTTTCTGAAAAAATGCAGATATCTTATTTTGAACAAGCATCATATATTATCAGTAGCTTTCAATTAGAAAAGAAAAATCTCTCAATTTTGTATAAAGCATTTTAGTAGCAGGCTGGCAGAGTCCAATTTGTGAGCCAATTAAAGCCTTATAGCGGTCTGCCAAACATTTCTTTGAGCCAATTTAGCTCAATATAAATATTAAAAACCTTATTCTATTAGAAAATTAGTTGAAATATTTTAAAGTGCATGAAAAACAAATGTTTTTCTTACATTGTTGCTATATCCTTATGTATATAGGTGCAAACATGAAAGGATAGCTCATATACTTTTTAATTTAAACCTCATTTGGTTTTCCTTATTTGAAAGCCACTATATTTTATAGGAACCCAACATATTATGGTTTCTCATCAATAATCATGATTTACTAGAAGCATACATAAACTATTTTATATGAGTTGTTAACTGAACAAGTTTTATCTCCTATGTCAACCCAGGGTAAGCATTGAATTTCAGCTTTGTGATCTTGGATAAGTTATTTGTCCTCTCTGAGCCTCACTTTCCACATTTATAAAAATGGGGATAATAAAACCTACCTCACTGAGTTGTGAGGAGCAAGTATTTGTTGTAGGAGAAACACTAATGATAGACCCTAATAAATCCTAGGTACTCAATTATATGGAATTTCAAGTGAATAAATCTAGTGGTTATTCTTTGTCCTTATCGTACTTGCCTTCTCAGTCGCATGGGACACAGTTGATTACTCTTTCCTGTTTGAAACATTTTCGTAATCTTTCAGCTTCTATGACACAATAGCTTTCTCACCTCACTGGCCATTTCTTCTTAGTCTTTTATGTCTGGCCTCTAGAGTTATGGGAGTGCCCCATAGCTTGATTTGGGGCTCTCTTTTCTTTCTATGACTCTTCCTCAAGTGATCACTTCCCATCTTCAGTCTTTAAAATATATCATGACTTAAATTCATCACTCTCAACTTTATACTCTAGCCTTCTGTGTTCCATAGTTCTATATTCAACTGCCTACTTGACATCTTTACTTCAGTATTGAATAGGCATCTCACATTTAACATTTCTAAATCAGAACTCTTGGTTCCCTAGTTCTAAACTGCCCTCCCCCAGTCTTTCTCATTATTTTAAATGGCAGCTCCCCCACCCCCAGCTATTCAAGTTCAAAACCTAGGAGTCATCTTTTTTTCTTCTCTTTCCTTACCTTCCAACATCCTATAATGATGTCCAGCCTTCATTATTTTTTAACCTGGACTATTGCAGCAGTTTCCCAACAGGTCTCTCTGCATGCATTCTTGACCCTTTCTAATTCACTCACCTCAGCAGGCAGAGTGATCTTTCTAAAAAGAAAACCAGAGGTAATTCTCTGGCGGTCCAGTGGTTAGGTCTCTGCGCTTCCACTGCAGTGGGCACAGGTTCGATCCTTGGTCAGGGAACTAAAACATCCTGCAAGCCACGTGGCCCAAAATAAAGAAAATCAGAGAATTGGAAGTTATAAGTATGAAATAAATGGAAAACATCACATTTTAATAGACTTTTAAGGTCCTCATTGTTTTTAACTTACATGTCATGTTTTCCATGACCATTATACTACAAAAAGACAAAAAGGACAAATAAATGTTCGGAAGCAAAGTAAAATTCATTTGAATAGATATGTAACACCACTGCATTAGAATAGGTGTCAGCTAATATTTTCCCTTTCTTTTTGTGATAAGTGCTTCTTCATGTCAGGACTTTTTTTTTTTTAAGTGTACAATTCAGTGACATTTCGTACCTTCACTATATGGTGCAATCATTACCTCTGTCTAGTTTCAAAACATTTCATCACCCCAAAGAGACTTAATGTTGAGACTTTTGCTTTTACTGTGTTGGCCAAAAAGTAAGATGTTACAGAAAGACCCGAACAAACTTTGTGGCCAACCCAATATTTTAAAAGGTATCTTTGAAGTTTTTCAGCTTGTGGAATTTGCTAGGCAGCTTAAAATGCTGAGCTCTTTACAACAACTTCTTTATGCTAAGTTTAAAAAAAACTGTTAACATGTCTCACTGTGTCCTCACATGGTGGAAGGGACTAAGGATCTCTCTGGAGCCTCTTTTATAAGGCACTAATCCCATTCATGATGGCTCCACCCTCATAACCTAAGTACCACTCAAAGGTCCCATGTCCTAATACCATCATTTTGAGGGCTGGGATTTCAGCATGAATTTTGGGGGCACACAAACATTCACACCATTGCAAATATTATAAATAGTCATAAATTAATGAATGCTACTAATAACACAATACTAAGTTATTGCACATTTATCATAGGTTGTCAGTATGCTCAGTATTATTAAAAATACATATATCAGATCTATAAGCATTAAGACATATTCTTCATTTAAAAAACATTGTAACAGGGTTAAAGAGAGAATGAAATGAAGGGGGTCTGACAAATTTATAATGTGAAAATGGGCAAAGGAGAAGAAAAGAATATCATGATATTCCAACATGGAAGTATTTTTAATCTTTATGAAGATGCATTATTTTTATAATTATAAATGAAGTCAAATTTTAAAGACATGGTGCAAACCTGATTCAGTAGTTTTGAGGATGTTTTTCTTTTTCCTCAGCAGAGGGCACGATCCCCCTGTGATAAACTTTAGTTTTTAAATGTCCTCTCAAAGCCATATTAATTGCAGTACTCCTTGCTAAAACTGTAGCCCTTCAGATGTTACGTAATTATTCTATTAATTTACTTTATTTTCTTAAGTGATCATAAATAACCATAAGCAGCTATACACTATCGGCACACTTCAGTTTTACTTTTTGTGTCTTCTTTGTTTTGACTTCTGAGCCGTCAAAAGCAAAAGGCTTCGTTTGGAGAAGGCATTCTTCTGAAAGAATATACTAAAATGTACGACAGACGCATTCCATATCATGGACTGAATCTGAAGTGTTGCCTAAGAAATTTTCTTGATCTTTGTATGTGCTTGAATTCAAGTGAGGAGGGTGTCCAGTTGGGATTAAATTTCTTGATCTAAGCTCTTTATAAACTGGTAAAGTTCATTTCCGTGAAACAAACAAATAAAAAAAAAAAGGATTGCATTTGTTAGACATTGAGACTGAATTAACAGCTTACTTCTCAAGTGCAAAGTTTCTCACTCATTATCACTAGGCCGTCTCCATTACCTGGAACATCATGGGTATTTTAGACAGTTATAGTTTTCCTGCCTAACAGAGAAATAAAATAAGAACACCACTATATCCAAACACGGCACAAACTGAATTCTGTATTTTTAATCCCCATTTCTACTATTGCTGTCAGATTTCTGTTTTTACAGAATTTTGAAATTTATCATTAAATTATGGTTTGACAGTGACTGGTATATCTTTCCCCCTCCCAGTATAAGAAGTGTCGCTCTTCTCATGCGCATACAAACAACTTTGCAAAGTCTGTGGTCAACCTTGTGGATTCTGTAAGTATCCTGGTTTTCTTGAACCTCTTTTTCCAAGATGGAATGGTTTATATCTCTGTTTGCTTACTTGCTGCTTTAGTTCTTTCTGAGACAAAAGTAAAAATGCTATCCTTATCTCATCTGGCTAATAAGAAATTATAGAGTGGTCTGCTTCACAAAGGGCAGTGTTATCAGAGTTTCAGGGGACTGTTGAGTTATTCTTGGGATCCCAAAGATGCATTGATGTTGCTTCTAAGTGATGTCTAGATATTATTGTCACAAGAGTCTAGATAGGACAAAAATACTGGAGAAAATTAGCTACCGAAAAGAGTGTAAATTAAACTTGGCAAATGAGACTTCATTAATAATAATCAGATGAGCTTATCATCTTAAATATAAGGCAGAAGAACTAATAGATTGAGGTGGATTATGTTTGGAGGGTACAGGCAATACAAAAAAAATTTTTTTAAAAGAACCCAAATTTATTTTCTTCATGTCTCCATAAGAATGCTTCAGACTTTATTTTTAGATGACAGAATTAAGTGCAGTCCCAAAATAAAGCTAATTTAAAACAGTAAAATGTATATCTTCTTAAAAAGACTTCTATAAATCTTTCTTATTGAGTTTTTTTCCTCCTCTCATTCTGTCAGTTACAGAGAATGATGGTTAAGATTTTCTTCCTTTTTCCTTTAGATAGGAAATCCATAAATGTGAATATTATTCATTATGTTCCAATAAATAATTCAATTTGGCTAGTCATAAATATAGCATAGTATTTTGTGTATTCTAATGTAAAGTGCTGTTTTGCTCAGCTAAATGTATGTTTATCTGATATTTATTGTATGTTCCCTCTTAACTGGGGAAAAAAACCTTTATAAATTGCTTGATATCTAAATGATACTTATTTTCACTAAAGAACTGCCTTCTTTTCTGCCTTTTAAACAGTCCAGAAGTCTCCAATCATGTAAACACTCATAACATATAATACCTGATAGGCACAGCTGAGCAGTACAAAATGGGTGCAGGGTAATAGAGTAGCATGTAGCGTTAGGATTGAAATTCTGAAAGCCAGTTATCACCTGCTTTATTAATTTTCTTTAATTTCAGCCCTTGTCAGTCTTCTCAGAGGAAAACTATAAGTGGATATGAAAAAGAGAATATTAAACACACCTTTCCTTCTGCCCCAGCTGTTTACTTGGTAGAATCTCTGTGTTTGTCATTTCACCATGATTGAACAGAATCACATCTTGCAAAGGGTCATTTTTATTTTGATTTACCATACAAGGTTCTGAAGCTGACCAACGAATTTTTTTTTAAAGACATTACACTTAACTCACTCCCTGTTGTAAAATCATTATAGCTTCACGTTGATTTAGGCATGATAATATATCCTTTCCTCAGTGTGTCATAAGATCATCCATTATTTTCTTAATTAGCTTGAAAATAGGACAAAATGACAACATTCATCAAAATTGCTTACATGTGTGAATTATTTAGCTACTGGGCCAAAAGCAGAAAAAGAGAGCAGAAAATTACAATTTAAATATTGCGAGTGATGTCACCCTGTGGTGAGGGTGACATAGGTAATGTAAGTCTGCTTTTCCCTCTTTTGGCCTCAGATCGTGATTCTCTTCCACTGTTATTTTACTTTTCATACAACAAGGCTTCCAAGGGCAAGCCAGCCATGGTGTTAGGGCTTGTCCAAGGATTTAGTGATCTGTTCCGATCCTGCAGGAGTAACTGGTCATATCGCACTTACTCAGAACCAGTATATCAGGCTCCAACCTGTTATCTCCTATGAGGTTTGGAAGGGTGATTTTACTAAACCCTGTTTTGAACTTATGTCCAGACTTTAGAATCGTGATACTCCTGGTATAGATCCCCTAGTGAGATGCCTGGCCGCTAAAGGTGCTGATTTGGGATTGAAGTAACTTTGTAGGAGAGGCTGAGTTGTATGATTGTTCTTTCTTTTTGCTCTTGGAAAAGAGAAAGGAAAGAAGATTCTCTCTGATGAGCTAATTCTGACGTCGTGTTCTCCTCTCACCTCCCCCTCCTGTCCTTCCGCTGACTCTGAAACACTGATTGTGCATGTTTGACCCAGTGTTTTCCTCCTGCACCTGTCCTGTTGTATACCCTCAGATTTACAAGGAGCAGCTTAATACCAGGGTTGTCCTGGTGGCTGTAGAGACCTGGACTGAGAAGGATCATATTGACATCACCACCAACCCTGTGCAGATGCTCCACGAATTCTCCAAATACCGGCAGCGTATCAGGCAGCATGCTGACGCTGTGCATCTCATCTCGTACGTATCCCCAGCCCTTGGCTTGACGTTGATCTTTATCCCTTTATTGTATCAGTTAGGTTATATATCAATAAGTCAATGCTGAACAAGTTTGAGGTTGATTCCTCTGTTACATAAGAAGCACAGAAGTAGGCTGCCCAGTGCTGGAGTGGTGGTTCCACAGTCATGAGATTTACTTTCAGAACACATCTCTACCTTCAGACCTTCCGTCCTCAGGGTCAACTCATGATTCAAGACAGCTGCTGACACTCCAGCCTTCATCACAGGCAGCAGGAATGCCAGGGAGGGAGGTTTGCGAAAGGGCCCTCCTTCCAGCTGAGTTAGCTCCTTTAAAGCAGATTTCCTGAAAGCTTGCACACATCACTTTCACCAACAAATCATTTGCTAGATCTTTTTTTTTTTTTAATTTTTATTGGGGTATAGTTGGTTTACAATGTTGTGTTAGTTTCAGGGGTACAGCAAAGTGAAAATGAACTATTGACTAAAATTGACGTTTCGTCTCTAAGGAAAAGGGGTGCTTTGCTCACTTTTGATATCATAAGTTGCTCCCTTCCCCCCCTGGTGGCTAAGCTGTTTTCAGACAGTCCTCTAAGGTTCTGTCCTGGGATCAAACCAACCAAAGTCCTCCTTCCTTTCTTCTCACCTGTTACTCTTTGCTTTTCTCTCAGTGTTTAATCACCAATTTACAATCGTCAATATTTTGTATAACTACTAGATAGTTTCTACTAGAAAAAAGTCAAGGACTGTGGTCTGTTTATCTTTGTGTCCTCAGTTCCTGTGCCGGTACATGATGCTTAGTTAGGTGCTCAATTGATGTTTGCTCAACTGAGATTATTTAACGTAACATTAATCTAAAGGTATTTATGATAACATACATTTAAAGGTATTTAAAATACAGTTTTTGGTTTTCTAAAGGATGGTTGGTTTGGGGTATTCAATGTAGGACAATAGACGTATTTGCGGAGAGTTGAAACATAATGGTCACTACATTGGTTTCCTAATAGCACTTATTTTTCCTAAGGCGTGTGACATTCCACTATAAGAGAAGCAGCCTGAGTTACTTTGGAGGTGTCTGTTCTCACACAAGGGGAGTTGGTGTGAATGAGGTAAATGTTATCAATTTTCCTAAAGTAGAGCTTTATCTGTGCATCTAGTCTCTTTCTTCCCCATGGCCTAGTTTACTTCCCTTTTCAGGCCTGTTTAGAGTGATAATGACATTGAGACTATAGTATGAGTGGTTCGTATTAGTAAATAGAACCCAAAGTGGTCTTTGGTGTTAGAAAAGAGGTATTGTTTCATATCATAATGATAGTTTTTCATATTTATCAGGCAGATGCAAACCAAAGATTGGCCCAGAAATTTCTTGGCCTCTATAGATAAGTTCTTATAAGCTTGTTTATCCTTCTTTTATGACTTGTTTAAAAAGTTATTTGCTCTTCTGCCTATGTTAGGTTTAACTCATCCCAAAAGTCGAACCAACCAAATCTAAACCTTGGTCAGTACCTGAATCTATTATACCAGGTTATCCCAGTAGCCATCATTCAGTGGAGACCTCTCTTGACAGATTTGTAGTAAGTTGAATTTATTCTTGGTTTGGTATGAATTGAAATGGGGCACAGCCTTTTATGATTTTATGTTTCCATGTGAGAACATCAAATTCTGAGAGGTGCCACATGGTAAGAGAGGCTTTCTGCTTCTTGGGCCCAGTTGCAAGGAAGAAGGGATAAGGAACGTAAGCCGTCTTTTGATGCTGTGAGGCTCTGAGATGAAATGTGGTGATGATTAAGAAATAATAACTAGCTTTGTGCCCTCTCTCAAATGTTTCCCACACACTTTCAACTCTGAAAAACAGTATGGTCTTCCAATGGCAGTGGCACAAGTATTATCGCAGAGCCTGGCTCAAAACCTTGGAATCCAGTGGGAACCTTCTAGCAGAAAGCCAAGTATGTACATTGACCTTCTTACTTTCATGTGCCATTCTGTCTGTATAATGCATGTCCGGTCAAGAAAGAAATATTTTTCCTTCCTAAGTCATAATACCTTAACTGTAGTGTATCTCCTTCCTCTAAACAAATGATAAGATGAGCTATTTAAGGTAATTCTTAATCTGTGTGGGTTGGAGAAATGTCCCTTTCAAAGTCCATAAAATCATACTTTCTCAGGGCGTGATCAGCTCTTTCTCACACTGCAGAATGTTGGGGTGAGTGGTGGTGAATACTCACCCTCTGGATTCTAACCAGTTGAGTATAGACACAAGATGTCAGTGAAGCTCCACCACAAGTACAGTTGGATCAGAAAATAGCTTAGGCCTAGAGTTAAAAGGAGCTCACACTCTAATTAAACTTACCCATCTACTTACCTCTAATTAAACTTACCCACCTAGTACCATCAGAAACATTGGAGAAGCTTCCTGTACAGGCAGTCCTGTCCTGGACCTTTTAAACATGGGGGCAGATGATAGAAGAAAACCCTCCTCTACTGGGCAAGCAGGGCCAAAAGAAGCAGCCACAAATCCCATCCAGAAGGAAAACACAGCTGGTGACTGCTGGGTGTCACTCTCCTCTTTAACCAGAGGAGATGCAGATGGAAAGACAGGGCTGAGATTCTAGGGGCGAAGTGTTGAAGGCCCACAATAATTTTAGGGGGCCCTTGAACGTTTTTAACTTCTTTTAAAATCGGTATAAAATCCAACTTGGATTATATTCCTCTTTATATCAATACACTAGTAAAATATAATTTCTAACACACTTTTGTGGCAGAAGGCAAAAGTGCCTAGGGCACACACAATGAGATCCTGTGGAAAGAAAAACCTGAGATATTCACTCCTAATGTGTTACCTAGGAATTAAGTGGAAATCTACTCCTCTCAGTGAAAATATCAGACGCTAGGAATAAAGGTCCCCCTCTCTACCACAGCCTCCCTAAAGAAGACGAGGACAAAAATCTACCTTAACATTATCCTATATTTTATACTTTTTGACTACTATCAAATAATTGTCATTAATACATAGTGTTATGGAAACTTGAAGCAAAATATATATCCAGGGTGTCTTGATTCCCTTTAAGGGCATATTAAGTCATCACTTTATGGGTACATTAAGTCTGGTGGCATTGAGCAAATCTCCACAAACTTTCATCTGTTAATTTCTTGCTCAGAGTATTTGCTTTCCCAGGGAAACACATAGTACACATTAAAGGAAGTGATTCAGGTTTCATTGGCTGGCATCAATACCTGAAAACCAGAAAGGAGTAGAACCAGGTTTATGTCCTTGTTTGAAAAGCCTGGAGCCAGGAAGAGGCCAGTGCTGGGGGCAGCTGAGAGATATTGCTGAGTCAGATGATGGAGTAGGGTGAACAATAGGCTTCATTACTAATGCCGGGCATAATTCCTTCCTATAATTCTTTATTCCTTTGTGAATTGTTTGTTTAGGTAGATTCGTTCTGTACTTTGAATTCTTAAAGATCCATTTGGAAGTCTTTCTTTAAAAATATCTTTGTCTATCATAGGAAAGAGAATAGGAAAAAAATAAATGAAAAGGACGGCCCTTCACAATACCCATATGTCCATCTGTGGGATCTATGTTAAGTTTATGGTTGTTATTCAATTTAGATGATTTTACATTTCTATTTTAGATTTCTCTCTTTTGCTGAACCTTTTAGCTTAGTGTTCTTCAAGTCTCTGGCTGATTCTTGCTTTGGCTCCAGCAAATTGAATTCTCTCCTCTAACGTCCGGTGTGGTCTGTTAGCAGGACTTCAGTGAGGTCTCATTGCATTTGTGCAGTAGAGCTTTGTAGTTCCCAGAGAGCACACAGACTGCCATCTCATGTGAGCCCCAGAACCACTCTGGGAGATAGAGAGATGCATTCGCGTTTTAGAGGTGGAAACACTGAGACCCAAGAAATGCTAAGTCACTTGCCTATGAAACTCTCTCATCAGACAGAACTCAGACTAGAACTCAGGCTTTACAATCTCTAGACCAGGTACTTGTCATTAAACATCGGCACTAGGAACTTAATTGAATTCTCTGAGTTACAAAAATGAAGAGAGGCACAAATTTATTTCTTGCAGCCGTTGTCTTAGGAAGCAAGCTATACTGTTGGAAAGGAAAAAGAAATATTGATTTAAAAGAAATAGGTTTTGTTTGGTGAGACTTCACATTCTGTACTACCTGTCTGACGTGGAATTGGTAATAAGGAACTATTTCAAGAGCTGCGATGTAAATTAAAGATGTGACTTTTGTTGTTTCCCTTTTCTTCTGTTGCTTTTTATTGTTTCATTGGACTAGAATGTGACTGCACAGAATCCTGGGGCGGCTGCATCATGGAGGAGACGGGGTAAATTTTCATTGTACATGCATTTGTTATATACCTTTTACCGAAATTGTTACCTATAATTAGATACACAGTCTCTCAGGTACTGGTCTTTTAGGCTAAGCCTTAGAAAAAATTCAATAATTCATTATCTGATATTTTAAAAAATGAAATGGCTAGTTTACTTTATACTTTAATTTTTTATTTAAAGTTGGTAATAAAAGTAAAATAAAGTAACCACTTCTACGTCTATTAACCCTTAAAGGAAGCACATGATTAAATGCGTCTAAGTTTAGTGGATGCATTAATTTTTTAGTACAGTTAGGATAAAAGCTGGTTGTCTAACTGTCAGTGAAAACCAATTTAGTCAACAATTTATATTTTAAGGAACTCGTAAATAGACATGTTTACTGTAATAAAATTGTACTGTATTCCTTATATAATCAATAAAGCTTTTTTAAACAAATTAAGACAGATTTATCGTGTCTAGGTGGTCTTCTACTGATAGACATTTGAATAGTTGCTCACCTAACTCCTGTCTCCTCTTGTGGATAATTTGGAAACTAGAGGGTTGCCTTTGCATCTGTGAACCAAGGCCTAGAAACATTGCCCTGTTTCCCAGGGACCCCTGCCCCATGGGAGCCACTGCCACAAGGCCTCCTAAGCTAGAGCCCACTCCTAATAGATAGAAGAGGTTTCCTCACTCATGTGTCTCTCCCACTTCCTTTGCCCATGCCAGACATCTGCTCAACACATCACCATTTCTGGTCCTGCCCCCTCCCTGTGATCCCCATTTGCCAGAAGCCCTGACCTACTTTTACAGAGTCCCTTCCTTATTTGTGCACCAGGAGTCCAGGGAACAAGAGGTGTGTGAGCATGAAGGCTTGAGGAGAGAGTCAGCCATTATGCTTGCTACTTTAGAACACATGTTTCTAGAAATGTAGTTTAAACTTGAAACCGTTAGCTTTCATGCTCCCCCTCCCTTGAGGCCTCCTACAGAACGGTAACACCATTCATAATACTGGTTCTATCGGGAGAGGTCTTCTGTCTTCTAAACTTCCAATTTCTAAATAGATTTTTAGACTGACTACCCATAGGATATAATAAAATTATTTAAGCTTAATTTGTATTTTCTCAAGTATATATTTCTACATAGTTCTTGTAAGAGATCACTGTCAACAATGGTAGATTTTACCTACTTCCATACGCTACCCTCATACATAAGGAAATATAAATCTATTGGATCACATCCTAGATAAGTGACCTAGTACTCTCAAATCAAGCACTATGACAAATATGTCCAAGGAATCAATGTGTATGACTCAGTTTAACCTTGACCATATGTATAATATTCCCTTATGTACTGACATAGTGATAGTAATCTGATTAACTCACAAAGAGGTTCACTATATTCCTGCAAAATCATGAATATTACCAAATAGTATTTGAAGTTGAGAATAAGGAGCTATTACCTAATTCTAATTCAGAAGGCGCTTACCCTAATTCTGTTTTGACTGTGTGTATATACACATAAAAACATATATAGTCTAACACATCTCTTTAGGGTTTCCTTGTTTACCTCAATTGTGTCGCTGAAGCCTGCAATACATAATCTTTAATCAGTTGACCCTCACAACGTCCTTCTCCAAAGTAAAATCTAGTAGGTTCCCAAGTTCCTTTTATTCAGGACAGAGGCAAAAAAAAAAAAAAACAACCCTGCTTATCTTTACTGAGACAGAGCGAATAAAAGTGACTACATTTTTTTTTAACATCTTTATTAGAGTATAATTGCTTTACAATGTTGTGTTAGTTTCTGCTGTATAACAAAGTGAATCAGCTATACGTATACATATATCCCCATATCCCCTCCCTCCCACCCTCCCTATCCCATCCCTCTAGGTGGTCACAAAGCACTGAGCTGATCTCCCTGTGCTAAGCAGCTGCTTCCCACTAGCTATCTATTTTACATTTGGTAGTGTACATATATCAATGCTAGTAACCACATTTTAATATACAGCCTAGATGAAGTTTGGGGGCGAACTTTTCAAAAACTCTTTCAAGCCTGAGCACAAAGGGGCTTGACTGCTAAGGAGATTGTAACCTAGCCCCCAAATCTGTGATTTTCTTTGAATTTCTATTTTTACAGACTCTACCACACACACTTACTTAGCAGTTTGAACATAACTGCCTTGTCAAAGTTTGTGTAGAATCATCTGGATCCAGAGTGATTATTTTATTCTAATTCAAGGGTTTTAATTTTCTTCTCTGATGACTGCTTTTGGTAAATTTTTTACATAATTGATTCTTTATTTCCTCAGGGTATCCCATTCCAGAAAGTTCTCAAAGTGCAGCATTTTGGAGTATAGAGACTTTTTACACAGAGGGGGTGGTGCCTGTCTTTTCAACAGGCCAACAAAGGTTAGTAATTTAGAAAGTGTAATTATTTCTCCAATTTTTTTACAATGGAACTATGCCAAATATCAGATACTTGGCTTGGAAAGGAGGTTTCTTTCCAATCAGATTAATATTTAGTTATAAAAGGCTTTATCACGTTAAAGATTGTCTTGTTTAAATGAATTACAAGACCATAGTTTCACTGTTCTGAAGCTCTGGTGTTTCAGTGCTAGCTGTATCTCCTCTTGGCCCTCCCCTCCAAAAAACAGACAATCCTTCAATTAAAATATCTTTGAAATTTTCATGTTGGGGTCTTCACTTGCTGCTAAGAGATAGTGGGTTAGATTAAGATACATTACTTTAGCCCATTTCTCTGACAAAAATTCTGTTTCCCCTTGACATTTTCTCTAGGGGTATAACTAATTTCTAGGCTTTTCTTACTTTCTTTTTCTTTTTGGCAGGAGGGGCATGTGTGGTCCATTCTCCCAGATAGAAAGCATTAGTAATATCAGCCAGCCAAAAAATGACCCAAAGTATTTATGGACCCCGTAAATACAGGCATATATATATATATATATATATATATATATATATATATATATATATGTGTATATATATATGAAGAGATATATATATCTTTACTTGGGAAGGTCCACATTGTCAATTGTCATTTCATTAAAATTTATATACACAATATCATATTCTCTTATCCACAATTCCTTAATTCAAAAATTCTGAAAATTGTAAGTATATTTTATGATTTTGCAGAAAACATAGTAGATGGTAAAACTTATCCTGAACTGAAAGTCTTTATTTATCCCTCGTGGTGTAAGTATTCATAAGTCTTGCTGCACAAATGTTACTGCACAAATGTTAATGTGTTTGATTATAGGGTGTATACCAGACCCCTCAGGGTCATTATATAGAACAGGGTAAATGCATCATACTTTTCTAAAATCCAGCAAAGCCAGAATTCTTAAACTCACAGGCTATAGAGCTTTTGGATATGGGACTGTCGACCAATAACATGTTTAGAAACGAAGTTGCTTAACAGGCAAAAGCACAGGATTGATGCGAATTAGCAGATGGCATAGACATTCTAACATTGCACGTTTCATATTTCTTTTTAAGATACTACATCATAAGTCAAATATAGTCCATTGCTATACAAAATGTTTAATAACTCTGCAAATTGAGAGAGCAATGAAATCATGTTAGCCTTTTTAAAAAAAATCAGTGTCTGATGTCGATAACTGTCAGAATAATTTATTCCTATCCCCATAATTAAGTGATACTGCTAAGTTAGGGATGATACCTTGATGCCTGACAGCTGTATAAAATCTCAGTAAGGCTGCAGAAAAAGAAACAGGAATTTGAAAGTGACCTTGCATCATTAAACTCAGCTCCCTGCTTTTCATGGCATCGATCTCAATGCAACAGAAATCTGAAAGCTTCAGAGTGTTTAAAATGGGTGCAGTGAGTAATAATGAATTAATGTGAGCTGTTGGCATTTCTGAATTGCAAAGTACATGGCTAATTTTTCACCAGCTAATTATAAGCATCATGCCTGAGGAAACAACATTGAGTTGTTTGAAAATACTAAGATCTCTAGTGTGTGTATAAGGATCCATCATTAGATTTCTGAAATTGCCTGTGAGTAGAAAGCAAGTTATTCGCATAATGTGGAAACTAAATAAAAATACATATACATCTTCAATTTTAAAAATTAGTGAATATGGAATTCTTTCTTTTTAAACAACATATATAGAATAATTTTTTAAAAGCTGCTATGGATTACAGTGGAATAATTTATATGCATGTGTGAAAGAACTGACTTTCTTCCAAGTGTTGTAGTCAATGGATGGATGCATGCAGGTTTTATGAGTTATTTTCACATTATCTAAGTGCATCTTTTCTGTGCTCTGGGAACCTTCTCAACTGCCATGTTTGCCATATGGTTTGTGATAGTGACCTGTCTCAGGATGGGAGAAGAGTCCTAAGAATGAAATCGAACAGTGGGTTGCATGGGAGTCCTGATATAAAGCCCTACTCATGTTCCAGTCTGCCTTTCCCTTTTCCATCTTCTCCTCCCTGCTGATCAAAATATCACAGAGATGAGGACTGTTGATTTTAGTCATTGGATTTTTCCCATAGGGAAGTCCCACCCAAGTATCGTGGAAAACTTCCTTGCTCCTTATAACAATTTTCCTTTCCTGGAAGTGGAAGGAGGAGCAGATCTTTCTTTGGTGGACTCAGTGGAAGGCAGCTGTTCCTTGGGTGTGTACTGCTCCCTGTCACAGATATGGCTCTGAGCATTTGGGTTGGGATGTCCTGTTCTAATCTTCACCTGAGTATAATAGATACACACAGAAAAATCTTGCCCCAGGTGATGGGAAATAGGACTGTTTCTTATAAATAATCAGCTGCCTCAACAACTGGTCTGTAATACAGTTTATTTGGCAGGCAAGTTCATAGCACCAGTAGGGTGGATTATTCTAGAAATTTGACTCTCCCATGGCTCCAGGAATGATTGAGAAATTTCTATACATCTGTGCATATGTCTGCACATTTACTTAATATGATTCAGACAGTGCAGATTTCTTTTCACTGAGAATGATGGGCATGGATTTCCAGCAATATTTTTTTTCCCTAAGTTTATTTGCATTTGCTTGATGGCATATATCACATTTAGCTGTGAATGAAGCATTTTTATCTTCTTGACAGTTTTTGTATCTTCTCAGCTGCCTGGTTATAAGTCAACAAATTAGGTATCTGTGAGTCTTATTTTAGCAGTGCATTTTAGCTCCATTAGCAAATATGAAAAGTGATCTATTCCTCTTGACAGCTTATTTCTCTGAAAAGTAGCTCTAATGGTAGAAGTCATCTCTGGAGCCCACTACCGGAGAATCCTCCAAGAGATATTACCCCATTTAAAATATGTTTTTTGGAAGTGTTATTAATAAATTAACAGTGATTCTCACACAGACACATTTGTAAGATGCCATAACAACAGATCGTAGAAGAATACCACATGATAGCTGATTATAGGGCCATGTATGTAGCCTGATTGGAGTGTTGATTTTCTGTGGTAAATTAAAATGGTTTCCCTTTATCTTTCTAATCTCTTTCAGCTATTTGAGCCCACAGAATGTGGAAATGGATATGTGGAAGCTGGGGAGGAGTGTGATTGTGGAATCCATGTGGTAGGTATAAGAGATCTTTTCTACCTTCAGCACATCTACCCAGAGTGCAGAAGAATAGCGTTAGTGGGAAGTCTGCCCCATCATTCATTGTGGTCTTACTGCCTTTATTTCTGAGCTCTCTCATCAATGCTTAATCCTAGCTCAGACACATTAGAATTAATCATTGGCTCTGTCTGAAGAAACCTAATGGATTCTTCTAATCAAATTCGTATCTCTTAAAAATTCATAGCTCATATTCATCTCAGACAAGTTTTACTAACTCATGAAAATTCTTTCTGTGTTGTATATTATTTTTGTCTTTGTAAAACTAGATTGAGTATTAAGAATATAACAGAGCTAACCAAGGGTTGAGCGCCTGCTAAAAAAAAGCTTACTTTTTGGTAGAGAAGCCCCTTCTTAGAAGATCGTACTTTGCTGAGACATATAGCCGGAAGGAACCTATCATTGCTTAAAGTGGTTCATTCTTTCCTTAAAGATTTGCTTACTATTATATACATCTCCTCACGTGGATTACGCATAAGTTACATGTGGAGAGAATGTTGAATGACCAGTGGGTAGGTTTCATCACTTACTCACGTGAAGTGTTTTCTCTAGGAATGCTATGGATTGTGCTGTAAGAAATGCTCTCTCTCCAATGGGGCCCACTGCAGCGACGGGCCCTGCTGTAATAATACCTCATGTCTTGTGAGTTCTCTGACAGTTTCATCTTTCTTATCGTTGACATATTAGCCAAATATCTCAATGTGTACATTGAGTATTTGTACAACTTGTCACTCACTTGTTGGTCGACACTGTGCATATTGGCCTGGCGATTTTGTAGAATCGATAAATCTATCCAAATTCTGTGGGTTACAACGATTATCTTTACTATGATTCACTACCAACCATCCTATTCTCTGGTACCTCCCTAAGAAAATATATCTATAATCCTTCCAAAATAAACATTGAGAATTGCTCTACTATCATGAGTGAAAACCAAATTAAATAGTTGAATAGAAGAGGGACAATTCTTGTGGTCTTTTTCTAATAAGCCCTACTTATAACCTTTTTCTTTAAAACTCGTCCTAATTTATTTTAGACCCTGAGCAGAAAACCTAGTGCTCATATTTTTACATTTGATATTTTAAATCACTTATAAAAGCAAGAAAGCTAGATAAGGAAGTAATATATGTATGTATGTATGTTTATATGTGTATATGCACAACTTGTGTATGTGTGGACACACAGTTACTTCCATCTTTAGAGACCTCTGGTTAATATTTTTAAAAACCGTTTTTTAAATTTTCCTTTTTCTCATCTATAAAATCTCTAATAGTCTTTAAAACCATAAAAGTATATGATTTAACTTTATCCAACACCAAAGGGATATTATGCATGTGGTAATCTAGGCGATTCTAGCTTAGTTTGTACTTGCTTATGTCCCCAACCAGATTATAAATTGCTTGAAGATGATGGACTCTTTCCTTCATCTTTTACCCACCCACCACCCAGAGAAACAAAATGCCTTGTATTCAGTAGGCATTCACTGGCATCACTGAAGGAAATTCACATGAATTAATTGAAATCTGATTGTGTATATTTAGCTAAAGCAAGACTAATATCCAAGCTAGTTGGTAAATCAGTGCAGGTTGGGTGTGCATATCAGTCTTCAGAGAGATCCTAAATGTTTATATTTCAGTGTTTTGTTCTTTTGTCTTAAGCCACACCAGTGTTTCTTCTTTGCATAATTGTCATCACAATGTTTCGAAAAATAATACTCTGAGATAGTGGATTTTGAAATCTGACCATGTAATGCTTTGGTTAATGATTAATATTTACTACACAGAGTGGTATTTGGGCATTATCTCTATCCTGGAACTATCTTGCTGATTCATAAAAAGAGTTTGGCGGTGGTTATGAAAGGATGTCATGATTGTTGGTGAATATAAGAATGTTAACTCTTTGGAATATTAATTAATACTGGTTCCTAATATTGAGTTTTGATTTGCAGTTTCAGCCGCGAGGATATGAATGTCGAGATGCTGTGAATGGGTGTGATATTACCGAATATTGTACTGGAGACTCTGGCCAGGTATGGCAAACTGAGTTTTAGGTAATACATCTTACTCGCAAATACATATTGTAAAGCTTTCAGTTTGGATTACGTGTGTAAATATGATTTGGTTCTTTTGTTTTTTGTTTTGCTCTGTTTTCTAGTAATTTCTAGCTCCTACCATGCCTTTATTTTAGGAACGTTTATTGTGGTTTTTTGGACCTAAAAGATCTCTTTTCTTCCAAATTTCCCCTTCATAATTAGTTCCCTTTATATTGCTTATATCCAACTAATTGATTTTTCTTTCCTGGTCCCCACATCTAAAACAGTACCCTCACACTGATAAAGCACTAATAGTACTATTTTCAAGCATTTTTAAGCCACAAAACCCTTACTTTTTTTTTTTTTTTACATCTTTAATGGAGTATAATTGCTTTACAATGGTGTGTTAGTTTCTGCTGTATAACAAAGTGAATCAGCTATACGTGTACATGTATCCCCATATCTCCTCCCTCTTGCGTCTCCCTCCCACCCTCCCTATCCCACCCCTCTAGGTGGTCACAAAGCACAGAGCTGATCTCCCTGTGCTATGTGGCTGCTTCCCACTAGCTATCTATTTTACATTTGGTAGTGTATATATGTCCATGCCACTCTCTCACTTCGTCCCAGCTTATCAACAAAATTTTGGATGGAAGCCCAATGTAGAAATCTGGGAAGAGTAGCACTGCTGTGGTTGAAATGGGATTGGGAGCAGAAGTCTGCCTTCCTCAGCTCTGTCACCATCTCGCTCCACTTACGAAGCCCTGGCTTCATGGCCCACACACTTGGCATGATCTTCTTCACATTAAAGTTATCACATTATCATTAAGGTTGCCTTCCGGCATTCCTTCTTTAATTTTTACATTTTTAAACATTTATATTGTGTTGTTTTATGTCTTTATTTGTCATTCAAATGAACATTTGTGGAGCCCCTGCTCTGTGCTCACAAGCACTGCTGTGAATGTTGGGATACGGGAGAAATTGAAATAGAAAAGTCCTTGCTCTTACGGGGCTTGCATTCTGCTGGATGGAGAAAGGCAAATAAATGAACAAAAAACCCAGTGAGTACAGAAGCATGGCTTCTTCAAGAGATGGAATGAAAGCAGGGATAGCTGGGGAATAGTGGAAACAATTCAGAGAGGAAGTCAGGAATCAGACAGGTAGGGGCTTGGTAAGAATTTTTGACTTCATTCTACCTTCATTTCTTTCTAACGTTATTTCAAGAGTACTTTCCCATGCTATGACACAGCTTTTATAAATATCCTCTTTACAGTTGCATGAAAGTCTGCCATGTGGATATACCAGTCACTTCTACATCCAGTGGTGGTAGATATTTAGATTGTTGGCAGTATTTCATTATTATGATTAATACGGTCGTGAACCTCTATGCATTTTTAAGAGTGTTTCTTGTTTGGAGTTAGCACCTTAGGACAAGTTCTCAGGAGTGGAGTTACCTATTTCCAGGTAGGGCTCCTGATAGAGTACAGTTAGAAGCCAAAATATCATTTTTGCTACTGCAAATAGCCAAGTTGAAAGCCATAGTTAGTGTGAGGGCTAAATGGGACTCTTTATAGATCCCAGATTCAGGCTATAGCAACACGTTTTTGACAAAATTGGGCCTGGAATGACCTGTCCTTGCAGAGCCAGCCCTTGCCTTGTATGCCATGGAGGAGCAATAGAGAGAGGGTGATTTATGTGAGTAGGCAAGAGAAGGATGGCAGGACCGGGCCAGAATGCCAAGTTACTCTTCTCAAGTTTATCAAATCAGCCAGCCAACCAACCCAGCCATTCACTCTACCTGCCTGGAGAATTGAGTACAGGAGCAGAGAGTAACTGGAGTTACACTGAGTTCCCCTCCCTGGAAGGAAACATGAGGAGAGGGAAACAAAGGTTCCTAATTAACCTTTTTGAAAGGTTTTGATATGTATCATCTGAGGCTCGATTCAGGTGGATATGGTACAAAGGAATGGTACAGTGAACTCTATTCAGGCTATTATTCTTTTGTGATTTTTATGTGTATCTGTTTTTATATATAAATATGTAAATAGGTTTCTCTGCAATTTTTAAATAATATAGTGGCAGAATGTAAGAATTGTGGATTCAGTGTTTTATGACAAGTGTACTGACATTCTTGATATACTGTTTCACTGAGTTATATTTTTAGTTTTGTAGAATAATGCTATTTTTATACCCATCATATATTGTTTTGGTTCTGTGTATTCAGTTCTTTTAAAAGTATAGTTTTTTCATTTCAACCTTTAACTCTTGAATTGCCATAGACTTTACTGGAAATAAGGTTTTTATAACGAGGGCTCTGTGTTCAACTTAATATTCTATTGTCCAAATTTTTAAAATGTTCTTTTTATCTCATGTGTCCAAGGTGAAAATTGTACTGTTAAATTCTCAGTGGCATAGTAGAAAAGAACGTTCCTTTAGTAACAATTTCCTTATATGACCAGAATGAACCTGAACTAGATAAGTGGAATAGAGGGAGTTAAACACCCACCCCAAATTCTTTTGCTTTGTAAGAGGCAGTGAACTGTGAACTTAATTGATGCTAATAATGATTAAGAAAATAGGATCTCTGAGAATCTCTGCATCTCTGAAAATCAGTATCGTTGGCAACATTATGACTTGATCTCTTTTATTTTATAGTATATTTTTGCTTAATTTTGATACTAGCATTTACTAATGCTTCTGAGCTGCTTTTTAAATTCACAATTTATAAGAGAATAAGTAATACATGTGGAACTGAGAGAAATCCTGGGCAAACAGTCTGGATGATCTAATAAAGATATTTTTTAAAGATGTGGGAAATGTGTTTTGTTAGTACTATGAAATATGTCATCAAAATGGGAGTATAGCACAATTTAAAATAAGTACATTTAAAGGCTATTGCACTGTGAAAGCCGGCCTCAACTGGACCTTCCTGCACAGCATAAAACTGGGGGCTCAAATGGCATTTAGAGACCGAATCCAGAGCTCTGCTCACAGGCAGAATAAAGTACACAGATTCATGGTCCCTCTGCTTTAAATGTCTCCAGACAACGAGAGACATCCATAATTTCCTTTGTTAAACATTTCAGTGATAAGCAACTTGCTTTTATTAGCCTAAACGAAAAATAGACTGATTAGAAATCTTCTTCCACGTAGCTGTGACAGTTTATAACAAGAGCTTTTTTTTGTAATTAGTGACTCCTACTAGTTTTTTCCTCTTGAAACATCACAAAAGTCAAATATGAAACCTGTTTAGCCCCTGATGTACCTATTCTAGTAGCAACATTTCTTTTGCATTTTTGTCCAGTGTGGTTGTGTTCATT
Organism: Balaenoptera physalus; assembly: GCF_965194825.1. NCBI lineage: Eukaryota > Metazoa > Chordata > Mammalia > Artiodactyla > Balaenopteridae > Balaenoptera > Balaenoptera physalus. Next base: position 96,730,290 of record NC_138885.1, read on the forward strand.
TTGGAGTAAGTGAATAATTAATGTTAGTTGATTAATAAGAAAATGATGGTGTTTTGAGTGGATTTGGATGAAAGAGGCCCAGCGATCTCTGTTTTTGGGCAGTTGGTCCAGTAAACCAGCTTCTCGTGCTGATAATTACATCTTTTGAAGAGTTACCATTAGGTTGAATGAAAGCTTGTATGAGAGTCAGTTGTTCTTTAGAAAGATGTAGAACCAAAGCATTTAATCTCAATGTGTTCCTTCATAAGTTACTGCTTCTTCGCACTTCTAAATTAGTTCTGTTATCTTTCTGTAGTGACCATGATAAACAGCTTGTTGTTGCAGAATAGAATAACTTAATTGTATCTGTGTGGGTCATTTATTTATTTTCTCAGTCAGTCAGTAGTCATTGACACCATCTCAATAATAATTGAGCCAGTTTTGTTCTAGGTGCTGGGGAGGCAGCAGGGACAGAAAATCCCTGCCTGCATGGTGCTTGCATTAGGATGCAGACAAAAGACAAGCAAATACATAAAATATACAGATCCTCAGTTGGTGATACATGTTATGGAGAAGAAAAAAATAGGGAATAGGGAACAGAGGATGCCAGCATGGGGAAGGAGGTTACGGTTTTGAAGAGCATGGTTAGAGAAGGCTTCTCTGAGATGCTGATATTTGAGCAATGTCCTCAAAAAGGTGAGAGCAAGCCAGGCAGAAATCTGGGGGAAAGATTGGAGGAAGAGCAAGGACAAAGGCCGTGGGGTGGCAGCATGGCTGGTACATTCACGTAGAGTCAAGTATTTATGGTAGAGAGTAGGAATGAGGTCAGGGAGATGAAGCTGAGGATTGGGCCGGCATAGGAGCAGATCATGATGAACTTGGAAGGCCAGTGAGTAGATGGGGAAGCCATCAACAGAGGAGCAACATGAGGTGGTTTAGGTTTTTCAAGGGACACTCTGGTAGCTCTATAGCCTATAAGGAGAGTAGAGTGGAAGCAGGGGAATCAGTTGGAGGCTGTTGCATAATCAGAGAGATGAGAGATGGTGGTGATAGATGGTGGTGGTGTGGACCCGGCATCAGCGGTGGAAATGGAGAAAAGTCAGATTGCGATTATATTTTGAAGGTAGAAGCTACCAAGGTTTGTTGATGGACTAGAAGGAGAGTGTGAGAAAAAGAGAGGAACACAGGATGACTCCATGGTTTTGGCCTTGAACAGTTGGAAGAGTGGGACCGTCATTTACTGAGAAGGTGAAAACTAAGGGAGGACCTCAGTGGGTATTGCTATGTTTCTTATTCACTTGCCACACCCATGTATTTTTTTTTTCCTTTTTGTATTTGTTTTGAATGCTGTAGCAGAGCCTTGACTTAATTTTTTTAGCTCTCTTAAATGTGGTAAATGAGACACACAGAAAGTAAAAATTTTAATTTACTCAGGGTAATGTTGGGGGAAAATGAAATTTTCCTTATTTTTACTTATAAAAAATAATTTGATAAATAGACCTGGAAAAAGAAAGAACTGTCACATCATGATTGTTCTAGTAACAAATCTGTAGTTCAAGAGGTCAGAAATGTAATGGAGATACAGCACTTACATTGAGTTGAAGGGCAGTGTATTTCTTCTCTCTCAGTAATGTGGCCTAGAGGTGAGTGTCATGGGTGTCACATGCAAATTTGACATTTTCACAGGGCTGAGCGAAGTCTTGTAAATTAGCTCCTGAACGTGTCCACTCCTGCATAACAAGCTGATTTGTTCCCTTCATTATCCATTTTAATCCCTTCTACTTTTAACTCCACAGGCAAGTGAACGTAAATTATTATTTTAGCCCATCTCATGGAAAACAGAGAAACATAAAAAGCACCCACTGCATGGACCTAATTGATTCATTTTTACCAATAATTGCAGAATAAATTTGGATAACCTACTCAAAGAGTTACTCATGTTTTCCTAATTATAGAGTCACCATGCTTGCATTTTTAAAATACTTATTATAACTTTTACTGATATGAATGATCTGTAGCACACAATTCACAAGTAATAATAAAATCATGCTTGCATTTTTTTTGCATTTTAATATATTGTGCACATAATCTGAAGATACTTCACATGCTGAATGTTAACTAAAAAGGTTTTGTTTTTCAGTGCCCACCAAATCTTCATAAGCAAGATGGATATGCATGCAATCAAAATCAGGTATGCTGGGCTCTAGGTTTTAAATGGGATTTTATAAAAAGATTAGATTTCAAGGTGTTTTTTTGGATAAATGTAATTTTGATGGGGAATTGCAATTCAAACAACAGTAAACTATTGCAGTGGTCTTCTAATTCAGAGTTGCTTTATGTCATATAAAATACAAATATGTTATATTTATCTCTGGGTACAAACTATCCAGATTGAGGGTGAGGAAAAAAATGTAATGGCTGATGAATTAGAAATCTAATTTATTGAGTTGTGACTATCTTTTAATCATTTCAGCCTGTCTCTGATGGGAAAATATGGTAATCTGTTGTAATGTGGTTGTTTGTTTGTTTTTTTTCCTGAAGCTATGTTATAACCTAACCATGCACATGCAAAAAAAGCTTTTTTGTTTTCCATAAAATTTCAAAGTTTAGACAGTTAGTTGGATTTGAAGAGCTGTACTATGAGGTATGTTTTGTGTTTTCAATTTTAACTGTCATTCTTACGCTTCTCTTAAGATGTTTATGGTTTTTATTTTCACTGTGAAAGTATTAGGGTACTGAATGAAAAAGAAAACAATTTTGTCTGAAACAATGAAAAGGAGACCTTGCAGTGAGAGTCTGGGGGAAAATGGAACTGGCTGCATGTGCCTCATAACATATGTTCTGTCCTCAGGGCCGCTGCTACAACGGGGAGTGCAAGACACGGGATAACCAGTGTCAGTACATCTGGGGAACAAGTAGGTCATGTTTCCTGCTTGCTGGTCACACACAGGTTTCTCTTAATATTCTTCACTGCCAGGCTGGCAGAAAGAGATACACAGCTTGGGGGTGATTAAAAAACAAACAAACAAACAACTAGAAAAGGCTGAAGAGAATGGTGAATCTTAGTCACAAAACCACAGCAAACAACTGCTGACGTTGGGGACTTGTCATCTGAACCAAAAAGTGCCAATCAGTGATTGTGGCTGTGACAGAAGGGATGCTACACCCTCCTGCAAAGACCGGATTGAGTGCAGTGGTCATGCTTATTATCCAGCCACTTGGCTGATTTTCTTTGTACCTTGGATTTAACATTCACCCCCTCAAGTTAGCTTTCTGTTCTTTTACCCCAGGATAGAACCAGACTTTTTTGTTGTTGTTGTTTTTAATTCTATAATTGATTATCTCAGCTTGAAGTGAAGAAACACAAGTACTTCGTGAGACGCAGACAGATAGAGATTCGGGTACATGGTCACGCTTCTCAGTACATTTCCCTACATGTCAGTACACATATTCTCTTCCTGACATTTGTAGTGCCTCGCCAGTGAACTTCAGTTCATGAGGGCCAGGCCGGAAGAGAGAGAAATGGCTCTGCCTTGCTGGCAGAGGCTGGGTCACCCACCAGGAAAAGAAAGCACGCAAGAGGAGACTAGGACCCATGCACAAGTGATTTCAGTGTTTGGCAAATGTCATTTAACTGAAAGATTTACTTTCAGTGCTTCAGTTTTGACAAGGGAAAGATAGTAGAGGCATTTTTGTCTTTTAAAAGGGTTTAAATATCAAAATCCATGTGCCAATGTAAAATCTCAATGAGCTCAGACTTTATACTGCCTACTGATATTAATAGAAAGCAGGATTAGGAATGATATTAGTTTTCTCTGTGTCACTTCATTAGTTCCTGCTGATGATTAATCCTACCTCCCACCCTCAAACCCACCAACAAGAATTGGGAATAAATTTGTCTCCCAAGTTAAAAAGAATGGTGTGTTGGAGCTGTCCTGTCTTAGCTTATAAGAACCATTGGTTAAATTTTCAGGAATTTTAGAAGCCAGTTGACATCATGTTCTTAGTTTGAAATTAGCCATGTATTACACCATGGAAATTTACACCATGGAAATTGGCAAGTGCTACAAATTAGGAATTTTTTTTTCCTTTTTCTGAAACACCAGTTATTAAAATATTTACTGGCACACTACCGGTTATGGATAACAAAGAGAACTAAAATTAATTCTCTTTTCTTGCTCATCTCCAAAAGAGGCTTCGGGGTCTGACAAATTCTGTTATGAAAAGCTGAATACAGAAGGCACAGAGAAAGGCAACTGCGGGAAGGATGGAGACCGATGGATCCAGTGCAGCAAACAGTGAGTGGTCAGCTCTGGGAGCACAGTGAGTGGACTTGGAAACCCTGGTCCAAATGTAAAATGAGCACAAAATAAATGTTACTGAGTTTTTAATACATATTCGACTACTTAAAATTTTGAAGTATGGATTTTAAAAATACGTTAGTATAGCTAGAGGCAAATGGCTATGAACTAAACTATTTCTGTGGTACAGACTCACACCATTTCTGTAAAATTCAGAAAAGTTCTTGCATGCTGTATTTTACTTGAAGCTTGTTTTGAAGAGATACTTTGCCAAGGTATTTTCAATTAATAGTGGGTTTTAATTCTCTACTTTTGCTAGCAGAAAAGGCCTATGATGTACTAGTATACACAGAATTCTACAAGCAAAAGATATAGACTGTATATATAATTTGAGGGACCATTTAAAGTGAAGTAATATATATACTTAATTATTTCTCGAATGTAATACCATTTGATTGAATTAAACGTCTTATGTCTATATTAGAGTTCTGTTTTCTCTTCTAAAAAGTAGCTAGTCAGTGCATATTGGAGGCATCTTTACTCAGGAAATGAGATACTTTCAGAGCACATTGGTAATATTTTCCCTTGATTTGGTGAGGAAAGTTAAAACTATGATTTAATAGTTTATTAAGGTTAACTCAATGACTTGGATCTATGGGACCACTAAGTGATACACCAAAGCTCCTCCGTTCTCCTTCCATAACAGTGAGGATTCTTCTCCCATTTTGAAGCAGAGCAAGGATTTAAGGGAAGTTTTATTCCTCTAGTTAATGGTCTCTAACGTACTTTAGGAAACTTTGCCATTCTGTGTAGTCTTTGATGGTAGATGAGGCCTTCGGAGGCAACAAATCTTTGACTTCTTTAAAGTTAAACCAAAATAACAGAACAGAACTTCCCATCTGATGTCTCACGAGTGAGTTACAGATGTTCTGAGCTGTTCGGTCCTCGAGGTGCCAGGGAGGAAGTGGGGACTAAAATAGTCAAAATCCATGGGGTTGGACGCCTCTGGATTTGATTAGCTTCATTCATTAAATCAATGTCATAGACAAATCTGATCATTTCTCTGTGCCTCTGTGACTTCAAAAAGTTGGGAGGCATTGTATCAGATCATTGTAGAAGTTAGCTTTTGAATATCTGGCAGTAGAATAGCCAACCACCAATGAGTTAAAGAAAATAAATGCATGTTTTTTTTTTTTTTTTAAATATTTATTTATTTATTTATGGCTGTGTTGGGTCTTCGTTTCTGTGCCAGGGCTTTCTCTAATTGTGGCAAGCGGGGACCACTCCTCATCGCAGTGCGCGGGCCTCTCACTTTCGCGGCCTCTCTCGTTGCGGAGCACAGGCTCCAGACGCGCAGGCTCAGTAATTGTGGCTCACGGGCCCAGCCGCTTCGCGGCATGTGGGATCTTCCCAGACCAGGGCTCGAACCCGTGTCCCCTGCATTGGCAGGCAGATTCTCAACCACTGCGCCACCAGGGAAGCCCCATGTTTTTTTAAACTTTAAAAAACTGGGAAATATAACATAGAAAAGTGATTAATATACAAATATACATTTTGCCAAATAAATGCGAAGTGAACTCTCATGTAACCCCTATGTGGATCAAGAAGTAGAACATTCCAGAAATGTATTCTTCCCCTTCACAGTGCCCGTGTCTCTCTGCTGGAGGTACTGTCGTCCTGACTTTTCTGGCAATTGCTTTCTTTCTTTTCTTTAGAGATTTACTGCTCAAATGTTCAGGCCTAAACCGTATATTTTGCCTAAAGTTTCGGTAACTTTATATAAAAGGAATCATATCTCATGTATTATTTTGCATTTTGCTTCTTAAGTTCATTATTTTAAGAGTTTTCCATGGTATGTGTAGCTGTTGGATCATATTTATTGTTCATTTGTTTCATTTTCATTCATATTTATATACCTTGATTTGTTTCTCCATTCTATGTTGATAGACATTTAGATTGTTTCCATGTTTTGGCTATTAGGAACCATGCTTCTGTGAACATTCTGATACATGTAACTTAGCACACATTTGCACATACTTTTCTAAGGCCTTTCCTGGAAGAAAAATTGCTAAGTCATAGGGGGTGTATATTTTCAGTGCTACCAGATGATGTGACACTCTTTTCTAAAATGGTTGTACTAGTAAACCCTACCATCGAGAATTTGTATATGAGAATTTTGTTGTACTGCATTCTCACCAATACTTGGTATTATCAGACATTTTACTTTTAGGTATTCTGCTGGGTGTGAACTGCTTTATTATTGTGGTTTTAATTTGTATTTTCCTGATTACAAATGGAAGTTAGTACATTTTCATGCATTTCTTGGACATGGATGTCCTTTTTTGTGATGTGCCACTTTAATTCTTTGCACATTTTTTAAGGAGTTCATTGTTTACTTCACTGGAGGTAGGTGCCCTCATGGTGGGTGAGTCGTTTAACAATGTCGCCAAGGACCCAGATGATTTCTGCCCCTCTTCTTTGTAATGCTTAGCATGTTCAATTTGTGTCTTTACATTTGTGAATTCACGATTGCAAGGTGAATGCAAAGGCTCCACACTCAAAGGCAGGAAGCAGGGGTAGGAGGAAAAGGTCTTCTCCCTGTCAGGCTCTAACCTTTTATCCAGAGCACAGAATTCTCCCCAGCAATCCCTAGCTGGCTTTTCCTCACATCTCAACACCCAGGGGCCGTTCTTAGCTCCAGGAGGGTGGGAAGGAGGGATGGCTAGGAAAGTGGGTGTAGCAAATGGGGGTGCCATGATGAACTCAGACACCAGTCATGAGCCATCTTTCAGGGCCGGGCACTTTGCTACCCCCAAGAAACTGTGATCCTGTTAGCAAGGAAGGAGGGAGTCCTCGCCAACCAACAATATCTGAACAAATATTTTTATTTAGAAGAAAAGGGAATATTTCCCATTTAAAAATATTTGTAGACTGAATAGTTTTGATTTTTTCAGTTTGATTCCTCCTGTCTTGTTCTTCTTTTTTTTTTTTTAAATATGTTCAGCGATGTGTTCTGTGGATTTTTACTCTGTACCAATCTTACTCGAGCTCCACGTATTGGTCAACTTCAGGGTGAGATCATCCCAACTTCCTTCTACCACCAAGGCCGGGTGATTGACTGCAGGTAACACATTAAATGTTGGAAAACCTAATGAATCGCGAGAATTACAAATTTAGAAAAATCAAGGGAAATAGTAACTTAGATTTTATTATCACCTTGCATGTTGAAAGTCATTTAAAAAACAAAGTTATATACTGATTTGCAAATTATATTTGCTTCAAAATTATACCAGTTATTAGTAGGGAGACATTCCTCGTAATTATAATCTTAAAAGTAGAATTTTATGGTATTCATTTTGACACATGATTAAAGTTTTGAGCATTGAAATATGTCACTATTTGAACACTGTGTGTTTCATTTTTTGTGACAAAAAATAAAGAATTTAAGCTATACTCTATGTAGCATGTGTCTGGTTTAGAAGATGGCTTAATTAATGCCTAATCACATATAGAAAATATACACTAAAATATTATTTATAGCTGTAGTGAGACATTGATGTCCAGTTATCTGTGAGTACAAGGCACAGAAGATATGAGGCTTATTTTTGAACACTGGGAGTCATATTATATTTTAAATGAATATTGTTCCCGTTAAAGTAGTCGTAATTCTAAGATGCTATGCCCTCATTCAGATGATAACTGTCGTTGCCCAAAACACTTTTGGGATTTCCCCCTACAGAATTGCCTTCAGGGTCTGCAATGTTTATCCCTAGTATTCCCCAAATAGCAAACCTTCATCTTATATGAGTGAATGAAAGATTTGGAAACATCCCAAAGTAATTTTGAATAGAATTTAGTAAATTGATTGGGTAACCAAATAGGATATTGCTGTCTTGGTCAAATGGTTGCTGATTTTCTGTCTTTTAAATGGCTCTAAAGGCTATTCTAACAGTGTATTAGACAATAAGATCCTTCCTGGAATAAATTTGTAGTCCTCAGATCTAGTTACTTTGATGCACAGAAGCTTCCTTTGAATGTGTAAATTTTTGCACGTCTTTAGATACAACAACCTTGTTAAATTATATTGTTTTATTCTAAACTAGTATATTTTAAAAATATTCAGCAAGGTACTTAATTAGTAATTATAACATTGATCATTATTCAAATTCAAGCTGTCCTTCGTTTTGAGGTTTTAGAATTATATGTATCAATAGAGAGGAACCGGCTTATTTTTTTCAATCATGAATAGTCCAATCCTCTAAAGTAATAATTTAAAAAATATTTTCATTTGCTATTTATGCTCAACATCTGCCTTTTTGCATCATGAAACAGCTGAAAATCTTGAAGAGCTAATGATAAGATTGCTTGTCTTGTTCTTATGCACAGCTCTCCCCTAGTTTTAACGTTGGTCTTGAAAACAAGGGAAGATTTAGAACACACTTTGTGCAAATTACATTTTTTTTGTTCTGATGAACTGCAGTGTAGTAATGATAGTGAAAGACAGTTTCTTTTATTTAGGGGAGGTGAGGAAAGGGGGAAAGGAAGAGAAAAGTGGAGAAATGCTAGAAGAAATCCATGTCCTCTGACAGCCTCTTCAGTTTCCTAAAGAGCAAAACCTCATTCATGTTGATGTTATATTTCTAAGTCTGGTGCTAATGGTTGTATGACTATTTTTCTCTTTTTAGTGGTGCTCATGTGGTTTTAGATGATGATACAGATGTGGGCTATGTAGAAGATGGAACACCATGTGGCCCATCTATGATGTGTTTAGATCGGAAGTGCCTACAGATTCAGGCCCTAAATATGAGCAGCTGCCCTCTCGGTTCCAAGGGTAAAGTCTGTTCCGGCCATGGGGTAAGTAGGCATCAGTGTCCAGCCCAAATCTGAAGTTGGAAGATGGCAAACATTGTCTGGCATCCTCCAGCTTCACAGTGATTGGACTTCCAGTTCAGCCATTCTCTTTCCATGACTTGTTAATATCTATACACTGACTATGATTATTTCCTTAGTATCCTTATCTGCTAAGAATAGCTCCTATATGTGTTGATATGGTTTTATTTTTGTTGTTTCTTTTACCACTGGCTATTTGTATTCACTGCAGTCTCTAGAGATAGTTTGGCATCCAAGGAGTTGGAAGAAAATTGATGTGGTTCCTAAAGAAACTGTAGACCCCATGTGACTGCTTTGTACCATTCACTATAATTTACAGCCTCTCAGTAATTGCCTTCCAGCTACTCAACATGCAAACATGTTGAGTATCTATGTGTGCACAAACATACTGAGTATCTATGTGTGCAAGATCACACTAGACTAGAGGTTGGATCACTGCTATAATTCACGTGTTTAAAGTTGTACGGTTATGCTTGGACCATTGGCAGCCAAAGAGAAGATGTACTCTCTACTCACAACTGCATGTAGCTTTAATTCTATGCACAAAGTGTTTGGGCAGATGCTTCCTGGCAAACCGAGGTTTAATACCTAAAAGCACATTTTAATAATTATTTAAATTGGGTTTAGTAAAAGAAAAGTAGTTCAGAATTTAAACAGCCTTCTGAAATGGAAAAAACAGACATGAAGAAACTTAGAGTGATCATCTCAAAGGAAGATGCTGCAATGAAGGTAAAAATAATCCAAAATATAGATAGCTAAACAGGTGATATGTCGTAGAACAAGATAGAAAGACATAAGAAGCTTATTACCAATGACTGTGATTTCATGTTTGGTTGAAATCATAGGCTCATTGGGAGGCAGTACAGCCTAGTGATCAAGAGCATGGATTTTGTGGCTAGAAAAAATCCTGGGTTTGAATCCTGGCTCTGCTTCTTTCTATCCCAGTGACTCTGGGCAAGTCACTCAACCTCTCTCAGCCATCAGGGTGCTAGTGTGAGTATTAAATGAGATGCTATACACAAAGCACTGAGCATAAGTACCCAGCACATAGTAAATGTAGTAAATATTCAATAATTGCTACAGTAAAGTAAAAGCACTGGGCAGACCTCTCAGTTATTCAGTTATTGTTCTGAAAGCATTATAAAATTTAATGCCTTTAAAAGGCCCATGAGTCTCCACTACCCCTCCCACTTTTTCATCTTGTTAAAAAAAGGGTTAAATTCAGCCTGTTAATCATAATCATGATGTTATGTCATTTCAGATTAAAAAGCTCTTATACCAATAAGCCTAAATTCGATTTTATCATCTCTAAATAATCTATCTCCGAATGTATTTCACAGGCAGATGGGGATTTAACCTACTCTGTCTCTAGTTTGTGGATGGTTATTTATTTCATCTAAATTACACATCCATTCCAGCATGCTGCTTGGTCCCCAGAGGAAGAGAAAGGGACAAAGATCCCTCTAGGAGGGTCTTCAGCCTGGCTGACTGAGAGAGGAGTGATACCACGGGCAGGCAGGGAAGGTGGGAGGGTGTGTGTTTGGCTGGCAGAGTGCCACCTAATGACTTTTGTGTTGAGCATGGTGAGATAATGCAGTGCATTGGTGATTTATGCCTCCAAGTATTTAATCTCTGGCAATGCCTCTTAAACCCAGTATCACTTAATTTCTTGAATTAAGCATGTATGTTTCTACATTGTCAGACATTTGTGTACTTAAATAATATCAACACGAGTAATTAACATTTAATTTAAAAATTTCTTCCTTTTATTCTTGATTTTTCTATAATTAACTGAAAAGTACATCATCCATCTATTGGATCTATACGTTGTTTCCCCTTGTCTAGTATTCAAAACCATGGGAGATTTTTAAAAATTCCCAATGGGTTTTAAAGCTTCTGCCTTGTTCCGTGTCCCTTTTACATTTATCACCATTATTCCACCAAGTGCAGTGAAAATGGCGCATCTCTGTTCTTTGTTCTTCACAGGTGTGTAGTAATGAAGCCACCTGCATCTGTGATTTCACCTGGGCAGGGACAGACTGTAGTATCCGGGATCCAGTTAGGAGCCTGCACCCCCCGAAGGACGAAGGACCCAAGGGTTTGTGTGATTTCAGTTTCAATTCCTTGCATACTGAATTCATTGGTACTCTTCCAATGGCGCCAATATAACAACTTCATAGATTTGACAGGAGACACATAAGAATATCTCTTTTTGCCATTAAAATGTATGATTCATATTACTGTAGAATTAAGGGTTCTTGTAATATAACATTGAAAAAAATGTTTAAGGTACCCCTTAGCCTAGAACTGAGATTGGGAAGAAGTAAATATACCGATTTCCTTTCTTTCCTTTAAACCTCGTTCTTCTTCCATAATCACAAATGTTAATCATTTTATAGTTTGTCTAAGCTATGCCAGTTTTTTAATAGATAAACTCTTTTTCACTGACATGAGACTCTGGTCATTCCTCACTACTTGAGTCCTTCCAGAAGGAAGTTGTAGTCGTCCATGCTCTGTTTAAGCACACTTTTGATTAGGAAGAAATTGGAATACTTCACAGACCTTTAATACTTCAAAAAGAAAACGTGAAAGATCTGGACCTTTGTTTTAACCAGCCATTAAAAGGAGTTTAGAGTTAGAAGGAGTCTCAGTGGCCATCTAGAACCACCCTCATTTTTTTTTTTTTTACATTTTTATTGGAGTATAATTGCTTTACAATGGTGTGTTAGTTTCTGCTTTATAACAAAGTGAATAAGCTGTACATATACATATATCCCCATATATCCTCCCTCTTGCGTCTCCCTCCCACCCTCCCTATCCCACCCCTCCAGGTGGTCACAAAGCACCGAGCTGATCTCCCCGTGCTATGCTGCTGCTTCCTACTAGCTATCTATTTTACATTTGGTAGTATATATATGTCCATGCCACTCTCTCACTTTGTCCCAGCTTACCCTTCCCCCTTCCCATGTCCTCAAGTCCATTCTCTACGTCTGCGTCTTTATTCCTGTCCTGCCCCTAGGTTCTTCAGAACCTTTTTTTTTTTTTTTAGATTCCATATATATGTGTTAGCATATGGTATTTGTTTTTCTCTTTCTGGCTTACTTCACTCTGTATGACAGTCTCTAGGTCCATCCACTTCACTACAAATAACTCAGTTTTGTTTCTTTTTATGGCTGAGTAATATTCCATTGTATATATGTGCCACATCTTCTTTATCCATTCATCTGTCGATGGACACTTAGGTTGCTTCCATGTCCTGGCTATTGTAAATAGTGCTGCAGTGAACATTGGGGTGCATGTGTCTTTTTGAATTATGGTTTTCTCAGGGTATATGCCCAGTAGTGGGATTGCTGGGTCGTATGGTAGTTCTATTTTTAGTTTTTTAAGGAACTTCCATACTGTTCTCTGTAGTGGCTGTATCAATTTACATTCCCACCAACAGTGCAAGAGGGTTCCCTTTTCTCCAAACCCTCTCCAGCATTTATTGTTTGTAGATTTTTTGATGATGGCCATTCTGACTGGAACCACCCACATTTTGTAGATGGGAACTCTCAGCTCCTGAGGTCAGGTGACATACTATGGTTACTAAGGTAACCAGAGGCAGGGCTGGGACCAGGACCCAAGTGCCCAATCTCAGGCCTATTCTCTTTTTTTACATCGTGTTATAATGTAGCCTATGTCATCATAAATATGATAGTCACTTTCTCACTATTCTTCCCATTCCCAACCCATTTTATGATTTTCAAAGATCTAGAAAAGTCATCAGTTAAGTAGGCTTACTATAGCATCTATATAGCATTGTACCTGAGAAACCAAAAATTTACTAGAACGAATGTTGTGCACCAATGGGCATTGTATATCAGGTTCTTCTTTTTCATGGTACTGCTAACAGTATTTTGTAAATAACTATCATGCTTTTTTTTCCTGCAGGTAGGAAAAATACATATAGAAATAGTGTCATTTTGATCTGCTTAGTTTTGGATGAAAGTGCCTTTAAACTCTGAGCTTCAGTATTGTCCGTATAGGAAACTATGACTTCGAAAGCATATGAAGTTCCATAGTCCTCAATTCCTGAAGAGATTTAGGCTGATTTGGGTGCATGTGTAATGTTCAGTAGGAGTGGGTGTGTTAAAACACTTCTCATGAGTTTGCTTAATATGCCATGATATTAAGATTCTATAAGAATCACAAGCACACCCTCACAGTCTATTTCTGTTCTCCTTCTATTTCTAAAAAGGAACCAATTCCACTTTTACATTTAGTCTTTTGTTACTTTAAAATTAGTACAAAAAATTCTTGGATCCACCTTCAGAACTTAGATTTAGAGAAGATTTAGGCTCTGACAAGAAGGAGAGATTCATTCTTTCCAAATTTTCTCGCCATAGCATGTCTGTGATTCTCTTAAAGATCTAGATGCTGTTTCCTCAAGTGATGTATAAGGATGCCCAAACAGATGAGCAGAGCTAAAGTGGCTTAGACTTTGTCCTTTTTCATTATGTAGGATAGGGGATTATTAATTGTCTGGTTCTCTCTATTCCCTGTTCCTTCACTCACCTGTGCCTAGAAAACTTAGTTGGAAGCATAAAGTAAACAACTACATTCTAGAGAAGAGAATATCCATAGCTGCCTTTTGTTTTGTTTTGCTTTCTTCCCATTTAATGTGGTGCTAGTCTTCATTATCTTCTAAAGATAACCTTTTTGATCATTCAAGTTTATTGTAGGAAAATTTGAAAATACAGAAAAGATTAAAAAGAGGATAACAATCATTCTTAATCTGGCAACTCAGAGGTAATCAATGTTAGCATTCTGGTAAATTTCTTTCCTATTGCATATTTTCTTTTTTTTTAAATTCTTAATGAAGACAGTGGAATCATTTGAGTAAACCTACCAATTGGCTCTAAAATTTCTAAAATCCTCATGAATCTCTAATAATCTTGATTCATTTGAAAAAAAGCCATTAATTGATATAAACAAAGAGCAGTTATTATTGTAGATTATCAGATTTCCAGAAAAGTCAAGCAATTTTAGAACAACTAAATAATGGCTCTATCTATAACGGTCGTTTATATATTTGCAGCCTCTATAGGAAACTCCAGTAATACACTAGGAAAATGGGAAACAACAGAAATAAAAATTTAAACACTTGACTGTAGATTTTTGATATTCTAGTTAAAAGAAGATGCTAAAAGAGAAACTAGGTATTTTACTTCTATTTTTTAATCCAGATAGCAAATATTTATTGATTCTCTACTATTTAAAAGTCAGCACATCCTTGCACATAGTAGGCATTCAATAAATATCACATCCTTTCTCTTTGGGAATATATAAAGGAAGTGAAATGGTGCATGTAGCGCTGATTTTCCATTTATCAGAATCCATTTGTTGTATTGCCTTGCTGAAGAGTAACAAGTAATGAACTCAAGGTATTGAAACAATCAGTACTTCCTTGACTGTAGGTTCAGCAGCTGTATGAGGTGCCAAAGTTTTTCTCTGTAACTTTGTGCTCTACATTCTTTCTCATGATTGAATTGGTCTGGTGTTGGATCAAGACCAAATTAGTAAAAAATAAAGGTGAATTCTGTGACTCTGTTTCCATTGATTTGAGGAGGTCAGAAATGAACCAATGTGTTTTGGGCATTCCTTTCATTTTAACTATAGGTTCCTGGAGGAATAAAAATTCAACTTCTCCATCTAGGTAGGGATGAAAAACACACATGAAAGTATTGCCACTGAAGTCACTCTGTACTCGCTAAAGTTGTCCACTGTTAACCCACTGTTTAAAGCATGCTAGACTATTTGCTCCAACTCTCAAATCAAAATTACTAAAAGACAAGAAATAGGATCTCAATGCAAAAACCATGTGGGTGAGGATTTTTTTAAAAAGATTTTCTATCACATATTACTTCATTCATCTTTTCTACATTGTCATTCATTTTACATATGAAGACTTTTCTGGGTCCCTCTTCTCCCAACCTGTTTCCACTGAACTCCCTGAAAGAAATTATTTTGGCTTGTTCTACAAGGGTAAAATATGTTTGAACTCTGTTTAGAAGACCTAGAATTTCCACCTGCTGTAAGGAGAGCCACGTTGAGTACCAGTAGTTTTTGTAATGTGGAGGCATCGTTGCACAGTGCTTATTATGACATACAGTGGAACTTTTCTCACTGGTTGGTTTGCAACACCATTGTAGGAGGAAAGAGAAGAAACTGGAACATATCACATGTTTTCATTGATATATATAAGGGCAAAGAATGGTCCTGGGAAGCTTTGGTCAGACCCTTTCATCATGACAGTAGTCATCGGATCAGAGATGGAGGGGCCTTAGTGGCAATTCAGTTCAGACCCATTGTTTTAAAAATGAGAAAACTAAATTAACAAGGTTAACAGCTAGTTAGGTGCAGAGCCAACAATAAAACGTAGATCACCTGATCTTCAGCCCAGTGTTTTTTTTCTGTTATTGCACACAGCCTGAGTTAAAGCTGGGTGTTAAGTTATGCTGCTAGTTTTCATAGCAGTACTAAGTAGAAAGGGTGAAAAAAATAAACAGGTAATGATTAAGCTTATTAGCTGATCCATTGCTTGTCAAAGGAAGCATTATATTATTAACATTCAGCAGTATGTTTTCATTCTTGTTTTCATCCTTCTGTTGTTTGCTGGATTATTATTATTATTTTTAATCTTGGTCCCTGCTATCATATGTGATAAGAGGTAGAATTTTTGAGACGCATATAATATCAAGATACGAACTATGAAATTTTCCTTTTCTTAGGAATTTCTATTTTATACGTAGAATTCTTCCACAGACTAGTCATGCTTCAGACACTTTGAAATTGTGTTTTTGAAACTGAGCGATTGGCTTTTTTCTTTTCTTACTTTTAGAGACTTTCTGAAACAAAAAGCTGCATTATTTCATCTGTGTGATTCCAATGAACCAAAAGGGGCTATAATCCTGCATCCTTAAATACTTCAAAGGCAGGAGGCATCGAAGCCATCATTTGTACTCTATGCACCAAAGTTCTTTCTGCAGAGATTTATTATCTTGTTAAAATTTAAGATTAGAAATAAATACTATACTTAATCTTTAACCAGACTGTGTTCTTTGCTCCCTTACTCTTACACTGTATTTTCTGGAACCAAAAAAAAAAGGCATTTGGTAGATAACAAATGAGTGAGTGAATGAACAAATACAGTTACATAATAAATAAATTATTACAGAAATGAAACTAGATCATAGGCCCCTAAAGATCCAAGGAATTTTTTTTCAATGAGGAGATAAATTCTTTGTAGCTGTGAAGAGCAGCTGAGACCTTGGTTTCTGAATATTTTCCCCTGTACAAATCCATCCACCTGTGAGCCACTCAGTGAATTCATGCCAGTTTGAAAACACGTTGAGTCGCTACCTACTGAAAGAGATAACCGTGTCAAGTATCATGATAAAGAATCAAATGGATTTTACATATATTTTTAGTATACCACCATTAAAAGTAGTGGGAGGGAGGGAGAGCAAAGACGGGAGAGGATACCTTTGAAAAAGCTATTTTTCCACTTACTTTTATGTTGCTTTGGTGTTGACTACTCATCAGTTAAGAATTGGAGATAATTGTTCTTGCTCAGGGGTGATTACAGACTATATCTGTTTATCTTGAATACATATTTGAAGCATCTGTAGAAGTCTTGTTCCTCTGGTTGTTTCTAACACCTGCATGATTGATTGCCTAATTCTCTCCGTTCTGCAGTGAGAAATTACATCCATAGCAAATACAAAAAGCCTTTTAAAATAGCTATTTTTAGTCATCATTCATACAGTTACTATAAAGATAACAAATATTCATTTATCATTATGTTTTACAGAGATGTGTGTGTGTTTCCTGTAATTTAGCACATAGAGCTTATATGAGAATTAACGAAGTAATAGTACTCTCACGTACTTCGGGTCTGAGGGCCAATGCCTAAAACTTACGCAAAAAAAGAAAAAAAAATGATAACATGATGTATCCTGGTTAATTTAGTATTCTGAAAGCAATGATTTTCTAAGGACTCAAAAAAAGAAAAAATAAGGCACTCGATCTAGAATACCTTTCATCCCAATATTTACCTCCACAATTTGAAAATCTGAGCCATCAGTTAGGTTATTTTGAATTATAATGTACTGTCATATTTGGAAAACATTGCCACCACCTTATATGTTGGTCTTCTTTCTTTTCCCCTCAATGCTCTCCATAGACTTTCTCTGTTTTCTGTTGTGTCCCCCGTCTTCTTCGTTATTTTAAGAACAACTCAGGTTGTGCTTAGTTAATGATAAAACTAGAATCTGTCACTCAGATTATTTGCTCTGTGATAAAATGAAGCAATTGTACAGTTGCTCACCAAGGTCCTCTCTCTTCTTTGGGAGAATATTTAGCTCAAAATGTTAACAAGCCCAATATTAAGCCTTAAAAAATTGTGACGTCGAGTCACAGTTCTTTGTTTGCCATAACACACAATCCATGTGAATGCAGCCTTGTGGAAGCTAATTTCGGTCTTAACTGGTAAAGTGATTGAAGCCAGTACTTTTGATTCACATAGAAATGTGAGTTAAAGTGCATTTTTGTCCACAGGTTTGCATGTAGAGTCACAGCCGCACAGACACGTTCAACCCTGAATAACCTGCCTTCTTCCTTCAACGCTAAACTTCATCTTGCCCATGCAGAGAACGCTGGGGACCTGTGCTCATCCCAGGCCCATTTTGCAACATGCTAAAGCTATTCACAGAAGTCGTGATGTGCGGGGATGGAGTGTCTCCACTCAGCCATCCGCTACTGCATGCTTTGAAGCAATTAAGACAGTTGCCCGGAGACCCTAACTTTCTCTCAGTGCATAGTTTATACACTGGAGACTATAAACAAAAACTAAATGTCCCAATGCAATGTATGTCCCAAACATTACAGGTTATTTGAGATACACTTTTCCTTTAGATAAAGTAACTTTCCAGGTAAAAATGCGGTTCGTTTGAAATATATTCTGTTTTAAATTTGTAAGGATTTTCACAAAATTTGAATAAGATCTGAATTTTAAAAAAGATATAGCTTCTTAGGCATATTTCACGGTTTGAGAAGTTTATAAAAAGCATAGTAATGGTTTATTACTTTCATAACCAAAATACAGATTTGCTGTTATGCAATTAAAATTACATTTTAATTTTATCTCACTCCGTGTAGGACCTATAACTCAAATTGGATTATTTACATGTTTAAAGTATTTATAAAAGATTATGTTTTTAAGTAGCATTTGTGGAATTTGATCATAAATTCAAAATCATCTTCAAATATTTGCAATGTGTATGTAGATCATAATTTCAAATCTTAAAGCAAAGATCTCAATCTTTAACTGACTTTCAAAGCATTTCCTGAATGGATTATATGTATGATAGTGAAATCAGTGTGTAATTAATTTCCTTTGTTTAAAAAAAAATCTCCGTTTTTCCCTCCACACAGTGAACATGGCCACAAGCAGGCTAATAGGTGCCGTGGCCGGCACCATTCTGGCCCTGGGGGTGATTTTTGGAGGCACAGGGTGGGGAATGGAGTAAGCATCTTTCTCAGTTTCAGAGTGTTTCTGTTTGGTTCCTGGCGTGTGAGCTGACCCTTGGCATCTGACTCCCCCATGTGTTGTCTCCTTGCTGTGTCCCCCGTGGTAGTGCCCCTTGTGGTGTGATTTGGATGTGTTTGTGTCCTGTGGTTTTCTCGTGCAGTGGAGAACCTTCTCCTGTCTGGAACAATGTGGGGCATAAAATAATATTGGGGTGCTTATGATGTCTTCACAATTAAGGCAATGGTCCAAAAGCTTCCATTGCTTCTCCATTTGTAAAAGTGATTTTAAGATACAGACTTTTTTTGGACAAACTATTGACAAAAATGCTTTTATATGAGAGTTTGTTAGGATTCTTATAACAAGTGTAATCTTCACCAGTCAAATAGATCCACATATACAGCTAGGAATTATCAACAGTTGTAGCTCCTTTTAAAGATAATCCAAATGAAGCCACTAATATTTCCTCCATTTATTTAGAGTGATATAGGAGGCTTCAGCTTAAATTTTTTAAAAAAAGAAGATATTCAGGATACTGCCTTTATTTTCTTCTTATAGAATAGGTTAATCATTCAAATCAGAAGTTTACATAAATATTTGGAAACAAGGAGCCTTAAGAAAGGGAAGATATTTAGTGCAAACCTTAAGTGAACAGTTGCAAATTATCTGGTGGGTTTGTCTTAAAAATAACCAGTGTATAAATAAATATATTGTGTGCCACTTGCCCTACACAGAAATACAGCTCTCCTCATTGGTGCTTTAATTTAGGTTGCCCTGTACTTGATCCACATCTTCACAAGAGCTGTCCTTTCTCCACGGGATATTGCTTTTATGAGATTGCCAATCTGTAGACTAAAAGATTATCCTGATTTTTTTCCCCTCTAATTACAGAGAGAGCATTTACAAATAACAGAAATACCCCACACATGCTGTCTTTTCTATTCAGTGTAGTGGTGGTAACATTCCCCAGTGGCCCAGGAATGATTTCCTAGTATCTTAAGGAAACACCAGATAAACTCTATTCAACCTCCGCAAACCACGGGCACGTTGCTAACATCACTCACGTTCCGCCTTAGTCCCATTAGTTGCTGCACACAGTACAGTACGGGCCTGGGAGACCTAGGCACCAAAATATCATTAAGAGAGGAGGGAGTCCAGAGGTCTCACTTTGTGTTGAAGATTACCTAAGCTTTCTCTCCCCTTGACTGAAGGGCTTTGACTAGACTGGGATCTTCTAACTCACATCCCATCTGTATTGACTGTGAAGCCCAAGGGAAGCTAAAATACTGGAAAAGATATTTTATTTCTCTTTACTTGTTAGAAAATAAATATTTTATCTCTCCTTACTTACTTGTATATGACAGAGGTAAAATATTTAGAGAAAACAAGAACTCTGTCCTGTAAAATTTCACTTTGGGTCTGTTAACTGGATTATATACAGAAGCAACATTCCTTTTCCAGGAGAAATTCTATATACATTTATGTGAAATTCCTCCTTGAAGAAAGGTAGTTTTCTAAAAAATCATCCCAATTCCATTTTTTATATTATTTTATAGTATATAAATTCCATTTTTACATCATTTTATATTATTTATTGGCTGTAACTGCAATATACTAACAGAAGGGATGAATTTTAATAAATTTCCCTTGGAAAAATTTAGAGCTGGGCAAAATCCAAGGCCTTTGCTGTAAAGCATAGTCTTTGTTACCAACCTTTGTTTCATCTACCCTTAGTTTGTGGCTATTTCTGGTTGTGACAGGTTAAGTCTGTATAAGCATATATATATATTTTTTAAATAGATTTATTTATTTAACTTGGTTTCTGCACTCTTTTTGTCTATTAGTTTACTGATTTTTTTCCTTCAAATTCTAAATTTTGCCATAATTGCTAAAAACAGAAATATAGCTTTTTAAAAATAAAATCCACATAGTATGATATAGATGGTTTTAACACTATTTGGTTCAACTGATAGTATTAATGTTCATTTAGTCACTGAGTATTCCACAGAGCTTTTTTTTTTTGGTTTTGTTTGGGATTTTTGCCTTTACTTCTACTCCTTAGTTTATAATTGTAAATCAGGAATCATTTCTCATGGATTATGTATTGATTCTAATCCCAACCTATGCTTTCTGAGCTAGTAAAGTACAAATCATTTCTAAAGCATACAGAATGTAGATGGTAATACAAAGTTTTTGAAAGTTTGTTTCAAAATTTGATTCCTTATTAAAATGTGGGAGTTTGGGATTGACATATACACACTGCTATATTTAAAATAGATAACCAACAAGGACCTACTGTATAGCCCAAGGACCTCTGCTCAATATTCTGTAACAACCTAACTGGGAAAAGAATTTGAAAAAAAATAGATACATGTATATGTATAACTGAATCACTTTGCTGTACACCTGAAACTAACACAACATTGTTAATCAACCATACTCCAATATAAAATAAAAATTAAAAAAAAAAGAACAAGAGCAGAAAAAAATGTGGGGAGGAAATACAGCTAAATGGGATAATGTTTAGCAATCTTAAAGATAGTAAATTGTTTTGGCTTTGCAGGCCGCAGGGTGTCTGTCATAGCCTTGTGCGTACCTCTGCTGTCTCTGCATGAAAGCAGCCATAAACAGTATGTAAACCAATGAACGTGGCCATGTTCCAATAAAATTTCTTTGCCAAAAAAAGCATCGGGGGCATATTTGGCCTGTGATCTGTAGTTCGCTGACCCCAATTTGTAGCATAAGCTTGAGAGTCAGACAAATTTGTGTTCAGATTTTGCCCCTGTCACTTATTAACTTCTAGAAGCCTCTGTTTCTTCATCTATTAAGCAGGGATAATCATAGTTCCTATCTCATAAGGTTTTTGTGAGGATCAAATGAAATAATATTTGTCAAGAGCTTAGAACTTCACCCGGCATGTAGCAAGTGCTCAATATACAGTAGGTAATCTGCTTTTCCTGCACTCATTATTATTTATTATTTTCAGTGTGTCTCTACAGGCCACTGAGATTTGTGTTCTGTAGAACCTCAGTGGTTAGTCCTAAGAGCGTGTCACAGCCCAGGAGCCTGTGAAGACCACATCCCCCAGCCTCCCATTGTCCCCCAGACTCACTCATCCTCCACCTCCCTACTCATGCCCACAGCCCTGGGTGGTCTCCGAGTAAAAACACATAACGCACACAATTTTGGTGCTGCTAAAAGTGGCATCCATTTATGTACACAGTTGAGGGCACTGATGTGAGCAGAAAAGAGAATTTTTTACACAGAAATGAATGTATACACCAACTCAGGATTTTAGGGGAGCTATGAAAATTGGCCTCGAGACTTCTGGAACAGAGATGCATAGTTAGGACTGGAAGTGGCTTGCTGTTAGGAGCACTGGACCTGCATATTAGCATACTGGAGGTTGTGATACTTAGAATAATTCGTGTGCTGAAGTTAGCGTTTCTTACATTTAAAATTAGTGAGCTAAAGTGTTTTCCACGTGGGTGGAGAGGATTTACTGTATGTTTCAACTCTTAAACAACTGATAGAAGCTCCACCTTGCATTTTCTTTCTTGCTGTCTTTCCGACTCTATCTCTCTCTCTCTTTTTATTTTATTTTATTTTTTTTACTATCTCTAAGCCTCAGATTTCCCTTAGCAATAACTAGAAAATTGAAGATAGATTCAGTCGAACCTAAGGAATCTTTTTCCCATTTCTACAGAATTACCCGAATGAATTTTATGCTTCCTTTATATCTTGTCTTTGGAACCCCATGTTGCTGTGTAAACACTGTATAAGTCCGTGCAGTGAAGCTCTTTGAGAGCTTCAAAGTTTCTATTTATTTATTGATACCCTCCTTCCGACTTCTAAATTTTAACTGTCTCCAACGGGGGATAAAAAATTTAGCATTCAGACAACTTTATGTGCTGCTTGAAAGAGCATTTCAGTGGAATAGTTTTCCTTCTTTTCATGCCCTCATTTGCCAGTCAGATTGGAAGAATTCTAACGCAGTCGTGTTCTTTATTTGCTCTTTTACTTGTTTGATTCATGATACTGGGAAAGGGGAGGAGAAGAAAGGTGGGCAACGGCAGCAATTGGGCATGCATAGTTTGCTTCAAAGTCTGAAAAAGGTGAATGGAATGAATTATTCTGTCAGTGGTGCAGAAACTTTAGATTTCCAGGGAGATGAATCCAAGCAGTAGCTGTCTACAAATAAAGGTGATTTAAGTGTTTAGCGATCTTTTACGCAGGGGACTTACTTCGTGAAACCGCTTATCTGCCTGTCCCTGGTGGTAATGAAAGTGGTCTGCTCATATGACTTTCTTCCCATGATCCTTTGTCACAGGTCCTAGTGCCACCAATCTCATAATAGGCTCCATCGCTGGTGCCATACTGGTAGCAGCTATTGTCCTTGGGGGCACAGGATGGGGATTTAAGTAAGCAATGCCGCATGTCTTCTTCTCAGTGGCTCTGGCACTTCTCTTTTCTGCTTACATAACTAAGTTTTGAGTTCCTGCTACCAGATTTCGAGTTTCAACGGTAAAACTGCTAAAAATAAATATTTTTGTTCAGAAATGGGTCAGAAAAGAAGAAACATGGAACCTCAAATATCATCTTCAGGCAAGTGGGAAAACATGAAATGTAGAAGGCAGTCACATGCACTGCTTAAAGGAGAAGTTCTTTGATAAAAGAACTTTTAGGAGCAAGCATCCTGAGAAACATTTATTTATAGGCAGATTATCGAGGAAACTATGTCATTGGAAATAAGTGGATATAAGTTCCTTGTATCTGTTTAAAACTGCTGTATATGCCATTGACATTTTGAAATTTTCACAGCCTAAGTAACCATTTGGTTCTTATTTTTCACATGTAACATGTATAGCTTTGTGATTTGAAAAGCTTCATTATTTTATAAAAACAGATTTTTAAAAAATAGTTTTATTAATTCCCTAACCTACTGAATTAGTTTCTCATTGGAATTTGAAGTCTGTGGCTTTGTGACACTTACTATTTTCTAATGAACTGTTAATATTGACATGACTGATAGGCCTTTGTGTTTTCATATGACCTTTCAGTTTGGATTGTACATTGATCACTGAAGTAAGTTTGTTTAAATAGACACACCAGATAATCACAAACAAACCTTAATTGTGGTCCAAATTTTTGGACTTAGTTTATCCAGTTTGGATGTTTCCATACCTTGGATTCATTGGATAATTGCCTTTTATACCTTTTCTTGCTGTGATGACTTGATTATTGTGGTTTGTAGATAAGACCTCCTGTGCCAAACACTCCCTGTGATAAATTTAGTTTCAGTTAGATCTAGGGAAACAAATTTAAGCAGGAAATAAGACCATTACCCAAATTCAAAACCCACTTTGCCTCCCTCTGGTTATTTAACAGAGGAAGTTTTTGACCTAAATTGAAACTGAAAGTTTCAATTGAAATTGAAAGTTTCTGACCTTGAATTATCTGAATAATTGCCTTAATTATGAACTTTATTCTATTTTATGTTTGGAATTCTGAATTCAATATATTTAAACCAGGTAAAATGTTATTATTAGAAACTGATTATGAAAGAAAAACAAACCAATAGATGATTTAAATAAATCCAACATTTTCTGCTAATTTTGTTATTATATTAAGATTTAATGCATAAGCCTACAAGGTTTTGAGTGGCTTCAACTTGGAAAGGTGTTATCAGATGGGACTTCTTTTCTACAGAGATATTTATAAACTTGAACTTGTTTGGTGAAACAGTAATTTTGGCATCAAAATGCTTCGAAAAACACACACACACAAAGTAAGCAAGTCCTGTTTAAATTTCTTGTATGGTATGAACAAAATATTGCCCAGATGGTGAGTCTCTCACATGGTACCTAACAAAAGAATATATGTTTGTTTGGGCTGACCTAATTCCAGCAAAAACTTTTTAGTGTCTCACTACTGTAAAAATGTCATTGTACGTTGCAGTAGTTCCATGATCTGTTATCATTCTAGAATGCTCCTTTGAACTTTTTCATAAATATGCCTCAAGAAAAATAAATTTGGCTCATGCCCAGGCTTATGCCTCCTTTGTGTTAGGAAACCTCAGTTTCAAAGAAAGGGCTGGAGAAGAGTCTGCTGGGCATCTTTGCCATCCAGCCACATGCAGTGACAGATGTACCGCTTCAGCATTTGGAGATAAGAGCACTGTTCTGTAGCAGGACCTCAAAACAGTGGCCTGGCCTAGCTCACAGCTTGAATTGCATGTTTCTTTGGGGAAAAACAAAAAAGCCTTTATCACTGTGTATATAAGTGGATTAGGCCCGTACAGTTTATTTATATCTGAGAGAGATGTCTAATCATCAGAAGAACACACACACACAAAAAAAGAGGGGGAGAAATGGATACTTAGCGAGGTGAGAAAAACAGCCTTTGTGGGGACGCTGTGCCGACACATGTGCAGCTGGGCTGTGTCAATACCCCTTCCCATCCCTATGACCCTTATAGGAGAACATTGTAGGAGGCACACAGTAGTGCGAAGTACATATTTGTATGCCCTGAAACAAAGAAAAACAATGAAGGCAGAATTCTTGAACATGTCACTTTAGCCCTTTAAATTCGGAGAAGCTGCTACTCTTTGTGCTATTGGTTGCTCCATGAGGAGCTTTATATTTTCAGAGTTTAGATCTTTAGATGTGGTTTGTATTAAACTTTAACTGCTTACACCTTGCAATAAAAAGCTTTGGGTGCTGAATGATAAAGCTTAGGTTTTCCCACCATTTGGACAGTTTTGGAGATGATTAGTCTAGAGGTGATTTGGAAATATAATTATTTGCTAGTTGAACTGAAACTTCGAGTTTTTTCTTTGAGTTCAGTGTAGACACAAAAGAGCTTTCTTTAGAATCAGAAGTTGAAAACAGTTTTTAAAAAGGATTGCTCTAAATACCTTTATTGGAAATCCCTCCTGAAATGGGTTTTTATTACTAGACGGGAAGTTGGCAAAGTAGCCTGAAGAATCTGAGGGTACATAAACTTTTAGATTAAAGGAAAATATATTAACTGCTCAGGGGAAGTACTGCTTTTTCCTAATGCCACATTTCTTTAGGTATAACACTGAGTAACATAGATGTGGAGGAAGTATCATACCAAACATAATCTGTTAGAGTATGCATGAGAAATACAGCTGTACTCTGACTCCTGACACTGTCTGCCGTTCTTTATGGTTCTTTTTTTAAACCATATTTCCCCTGAAACTGGTGGTAAAAGCATAAGCATATGTGAGCGTACATGCATGTGTGAATGTGTACATATTGTGTGTGTAAAAGCATAAGCATATGTGAGTGTACATGCATGTGTGAATGTGTACATATTTGTCTGTGTAAAGTGATAATGAACCTTTATCAAGATTGTTGTGGTCAAAAAAATAATATGAATTTAGATTACTTCTTTTTAGCGGAATAGTAGAGTCTGAAAGTTTTGGTTAACGTAAGTAAGACTTGCATGAGCAAGGTTGTGAAACTCTTAAAAAGAAAAAAATGCTTCATTTGGTAGGTTATTATTTTTTTTTAATATTCTGATGTATTGGATAATGTGGTAGGCATACCTTAGTAACTTCAGTTAATTGCATATTCCAAGTATGAAGATGGCTAAGGGATAATTCAATCTATGAACTCTCAGTCTTTGGGGGTGTCAGGATTTTTCTCTGAGAAATCCTGTGAAAACTGAACATAGGCCCTTGGCACACCAATTTGTCCAACTTTCCACCACATCTGCATCGATTTACAGTCACCCCATGCTCTTTTTTTCTCTCCATCCCTACACACACTAAATAAAGCTACGAATTGTGATGCAGAAGATTGCAAACCTCTGTCCTGGTTGACTCATGGAGACTCATGGCCCCTATCCAATGCTGAATAATAATTCTACTCCACTAGGTTATTAGAGCTGTTGCTTTCCCTGGACTTTGGAAAAAATCGAGAAAATGAAGGATCGTTTTAGTAGCATTTAGGATCATTCTCTAAAGCTTAGGAAAAGTGACAAATATATAAAAAGAAAATTTCCTCTCTCCATCTAAAAATGAACAGAATTGCTGTTATTAACCTAGATATGGCTTTTTAGCTGAATTCCTGAAATTTGAAGACAGGAATTTTGACGTGAACAATATGGTCATTTATATGCCCATAAAGTATATCAACATCACAGGCGATGGTAGTAGAAAAGAGGAATTCTAGGTGATGCTAGGAAAAGAACTTGAAGGTAATAGGTGGTGCCATAGTTTGTTGACAATTCATATCACAAGATTTTAGGAGGAATATTGAGTTCTTCCAACCATATTATAATCTCAGTCTGTGGAAGACTGTTGCCATGTCCCATTATTCCGCTGCTTCCTCTCTGCATGGGATTTGGTGGCAGGAGTGGCCGTCCTAGCCTGGCAGAGCTCCTCCTGACATTAAAAGTGTTAATTTAATGTCTGTGGAATTACGTATGTGGTTTCCTCTCTATGAGAAGTTACTTGGGATACAAGTCCTTACGGAGCCTGACTTGAACTCTAGGAGATGCTGTTTGGCTTATGTTCCTTGTCATTGGAAGTGCTAAAGAAAAGACTGTGTAGGTGCTTGCAATAAATGAAATTTAAAGGGCCATATCTGGATTATCACAAGGAAAGTTAACTGAATTGTTTGAATGTCACCTTGGATGAAATCTGAAAGGAACTTAATATTGCTAATTATGTTTTCTCAAAAAAGCAAATGTCCTTTTTTCTTTTTTTTGCTTTTCATTTTTATAGAGTTAGGAAATGGGATCAATTTTAGGTAGTCTTTCCATGAGGAAGATAACCAGATTGCCGCTTATCTGAATTCCATGATATCCCAGTGCAAAAGAAGGAGCCTGATTCCTCTAGTACCTGCGACTCCTGGGTTAGGCACTTTCTCACTCAGACCTCACAGGTGGTGGTGGTGTTGGGTTGGCCAGAAAGACCCAGTTCAGCTCCCTGACTCAACCCCCTGGGGAAGGGAACTCAGTCTAAGGTGACCAAGGAGGCGGGGCTGGGCAAAGGGTTCTTGGTGGACAGGTGATGACTCATCATGGAAAGAAAAGAAGGTCTTAGTGGTGGATAAACATACCCTTAAAAGAAGACCTAAGACTTTGCAATTCCAAGATGGTTATTGTTGCCTGAAGTGCTTTTTAAAAATTTTGTATAGATGTATATATAGTATAATATATAGTAGACAAAAGTACAGGTTTTTCAGAAATAGTGAAAGTGGATGAAAACTGGGTCAATGCAGGGTTTATGGATTACACTAATATTTTATAATGATCCAGAAATGCCTTGCAGGTTATGATGAAAAAGTGAGCTGCCTTCAGAATCTAGTGAGCAGAGGTATTCAGAGGAAACACTTGTGCAAGAAAAGCAGCAAGCACCTACGCACGAGAGTACTGCTTTCACATTAAAATAGAACAAAAAGACTTGACAGGCAGTTCTCAACATACAGTGGCCCATAGTGGTTTTACAGTTTACCCCTGAGGCGCCCTCAAAGTCCGCCTGGTGCAGGAGTATCCCTCTCTGTCTTCATCACGGGGCTCCACTTTCTCCCTGCTGGGACATCAGTGGAGGAAGCGTGGTCCTGGAACTCCCCATTAGTTTCTAGAGTCCATTTTCCCATAGACAGGAGGGTGGCTTGGCCTCCTGGTCTGCCCTGGGAGTCCAGTCATACTGTAGAACATTTTTTGTATAAAAAATGCAATCTAAGCTTCAAAAACTGACTTTTAAAAGGAGCACAAGCTTTTGGACACTAGAGGTTGCCTGTATGCCAGGCTGAAATGGAATTTCATATCTCCATTTAAAAATGAACCAGGGAATTCCTGGTTAGGACTCAGTGCTTTCACTGCCGTGGGCCCGGGTTCGATCCTTGGTCAGGGAACTAAGATGCTGCAAGCTGCACGGTGCGGCCAAAAAAAAAAAAAAGAACCAGATTGCCATTATGACCGTAAACGTGGCTATTTATCTGACGTTCCCTGAATTTGAATGAGGGCAATATAGTCATTTACATGGGTAGCATAAGCACACTTGGTCTTTCCTCCACATCCGCTTTTAATTGGGGAGACGTTAGTTTAACATTTCTCATGCGTTCCAGCAATACATATCTAAATAGGTTGGGGCTCCTAGTCCTTCAGGGTCATTTCACAAGGTCAAGCAGTCCCTGTTTTTCCCCACCTGACTCGCAGGATGTGTGGTTCCTTATACATCTACCTTCAAGGGCATTGAACGTAGGTAGAGACACAGGTCCTGTGCTCTGCAGGAAACTAGCTCAGTGACAGACACATCTCGGGAGACTTCCTGTTTGTTCTCCCCTCTCTTTCCTGGGCAGCGTCAGTAATGGCTGCTTTTAAGAATACTGACCCAAAAGAGGGTTGAAGGGGTGGGGAGTGGTGAAGAGAAAGAAGTAGCACTGTTGGAAATAGTGTTTGCACTACATGTTAGCCAGTGATCCACATGTTTAAGCCATTAATGAAGATGCCATAATGAAAACGTTAAAAAAAGAGAAGGGAGATTTTCTTTAAAGATTTTTATTTTTGCTATTTCAAAAGAGAAGCATAAAAGTGGTCATCTTGGAAAAAAAAAAAGAACTTTGCAGGATGTCTTTCTACATATTTTGAGCTTTGGTATTGTTTTTATTTTGAATTACCTATGGGTGAGGAGGAATATACTGTAATCTTTTTGGTACTTAGGGCTGTAAGGGTATCCAGCTGGCCCCAAGTGAGTGGGCAGGGGAATGAGGGATCCTGGGGACCCCTTGGTGTCCAGTTTTGCATGATGCCGCGGTGGCAGCTGCGTTGCACCCGCCCAGTGTGCAGACTGAATGCATGAGCCCCCTTGCTTAATGCCCCACATGAAGCCAGACCACGGGGAGGTTGCAACTAACTTTTGTTGTTGCCTTGTAGTGTCTTGCTGGTTCTTTCTTTTCTCTTTTTAAACGTAGGAACCTCTTTTTAGGAGACCGGACACCATGAGCAAGGCATTTTAACTTGCTTACTTCAAACTAAGCTAAGCTGCTGCATTTGCTTAACTAACCCAAGCCTGTGTCCATTCTCCCTTGAGTGTACTGTCTTACTGTGCACTCAGGTTTTCAACTTTCTAGGTAAGAAAAATGCTTGTTCCAGAGTAGGGTAAGAGCTCACACCACCAAGGCAGCAAGATAACTGAGTAGAGCAAAGTTGTTGTGTTTTTTTTTTTCCACTTTGACAAAGGCTGATCCACTGATATAGAACTCTCAAGTTCTGGAAGGAAGTAGCTCTAAGACCTGCAGAATTTTTCTTAGTTTTGCTAATAGCCCCCTCAGTGGGAGAGCCTCCCTGGAATAATTTACGTCTAGTTAAAATTAGCCATGTCATTTACTTCTGAAATAGACAAATTGGGCTGCTGAGGCTTTCTGTGATTTACAATGAACAACTTGAAGCTTCTTTTGGTATTCATAAATGAATATACACTGGCAGGGAGGTTGTAACAACATCCAAAAGTGTGAGCCATTCTGTGTTTCAATTTCAAGTTATTTTGGAAAATCTGCCTCGGGGGGGCCAGTTGATTACTTTGCTCTGGAACTAGCATTGTTGTCATTATCATTACCCTTCTCTCATCACGATCTGATTAATATTGTGGATTTTTCCCCTCTGCTTGCATCTTCTTTTGACGCACTCTGGAAGAAATGTCAAGAAGAGGAGGTTCGATCCTACTCAGCAAGGCCCCATCTGAATCAGCGGCACTGGATGAACGGCATCTCGCACTGTTGGATTCTGGGTATGACATACTTGCAGCATCGTTGCCGGAACTATTAAGTCTGTAAACAAAAACACTGGGTGGTAATGACTACAGAACTAAAGTTGGGGTGACAGGGATGGGGTAAAAGAAAACTGTCCTTTTTGGAAATAATTTCAAAGAACCCCCTCCCACCACCTGTCAATAAAAGGGAGCAAAAGACAATGTTATAAAAAGAACGATTTCAGAATCTTTTTTTTTTTTCCAATGAAAGGAAGAAGGAACAACAACAAAAATTAAGTGCAATAAAAGAACCATTAAAAAATAGCAAATGTTTTTTTCTTTCCTCAGCCTGTTGGCACTTTATATCTTCTAAATGGTTTGGCATGATTTGTTTTTTCTTTTCCTACCAATGACACACTCCGGTGGCATGAAGATCAAAGGGTAAAATCTGCATGGCATATATACAACAAGCAGCTAGCAAGCCAATCCACAGCAAAACCTGCAACTGAATTCCTAAGGTGAAGGTGACAGATGAGCCCATGGAAGCTGCCTGACCCCCAGCCCCCTAGTCTAGACCAGGCCACGAGGAGCTCCACACACCCCTGCTCTTGTTGATTCACTTTCCTGTTGTCTTTTCTCCTGGACCGAGCATCCTTTGGACATGGGAGCTGGAATTTGAACAATGAAGCTATTGTATAGTTCTTTTATAAATGTAAATATGGAAATAAGAGATTTTGACACATCATTTTCACTTGTCTGTACTGAAATATTTCTCTTGTAAAGGTTCTCTGTAAATTTGAGTTTATTGTTTGGTCCCCATCTTTTTGGGTTCTTTTCTCTATTTCTTTTTGTCTCTGTCCTTCTCTCTTGTAACATGTTGTACAGTGATTCTTAGGTTTGCTTAAAAAAAGACAGATGTGGCCACAGATTCAGGGATTTGGGGTACAAAACAGGTACAATTAAAAAATGAAATGCTTGAATGAGCTGAAATGCTTGAAGCCAAAAATAAACAAAGGGTGGGGGACACAAAGAACAAAATAACCCATATGAAAAATATAAAAATTATGTAAATGCAAATATATGTACTAAGTCTTTAAATTTTTTTTGATGTCATTATAAACATATGTATATAATGTAAGAAAGTAGACACCCTCTCAAATTAATCACAAAAGTGCCAAGCTCATGATTTTAGTTTTTGGTTCTGACAGTTTTCTTTCCCTGTCTTCAATGTGAAAGGAGGATAAACTTAAAGCCTTAAATTAAAAAATAATTTTTAAATGTTGAAAGCTTGAGGAAGAAGTTAAGCTTTCCATTTTATTCATATCTATTATTGTCAATATTTCATTCATGCTTTCAACTTCCTGCCTCAAAATATATATGGTAGATACCCACTGTAAAGCTGGTAATGGGGACAGAAACAACAATTACCTTCTTGTGAGCATTGTTAAAATAGGCTTTACTTCTGTGTGTTGTATTTTCAACAAACCTTGTTTGGCCCACAGTGTATGGCCGGTCCGTGGAATGTTGCGCTGGATTACAACGGGATTCTACTATATACAAATTCACACCCTTTGCCCTCCAGGCAGATTTGCAGATGTAATCTGGGTTCCCAGGTCCCTCTAAATTTAATTCACTGTCATTGAATTCTTCTTCCATTTATGGTCAAGATAGCTTTTGTTCAAGTGTTAAGTATATACGTTCATAAAGAAATTTGGTCCCAGCTTTGTTTTGAATGTAAAAACTTGTACATGATCCTTTCTGTGAGCATTCTTCTAGAGATGAGTTTTACTGAAGGCCCCCAAAGAGCCCACACTTCTTTAATGTCCTGTTTTTAGAAACAGGACATCCAATTGTACTAGTCACTTCTTCATGACAACCAAATTAGTTGCTAGATTGAGCTTTAAATTCCTCTTCAGCAAGATTCATGACACTAGTCTCACCACTCTTGCTTGAACTTTGCAAAGGATTAAGTCCTAAAAATGTACTGCTTAAACAGTGGGGTTTTTCCCAAGTTATCTTTAATTGTGGAAGTATCGCAATTATAGAGCAGAAACCTTAATTTCTATATGCTACAATAAACCATAACCTAACATCTTAATCCTGTTACTGCTTTCTGAGTCCTAAGTGCTACACAGGTATGCAGTCTTTCTCTAGAACTAGCTGTATGTTTATATTGTACTAACAGGGCTACCTACAAGGTTTATCAGCCTTACTCTTGGCTTCATAAGACACAGGGTGTATCCCTCTACCAAGCGGCATTGGCTCTTAGAGGAAGCTTGGAGGAAACTCAGATTACTCGGCATCTCTTCCTGTCACCACATTGTTTATATCTCTCTGTTGCTGGGTCCTATTCATCAGTGGATACTTAGCTGCTGCTGAGTCCACCGTACACATTTCACTGCTGTTCCAGAGGCACCACTGGTGACTTAATAGATACAAAACCATGGTAGTGCAAACAAGTTAAATCTATTGTTAACTTTTGAGCATTTCACAAACAACATTGTAAATGTGCGATGTTATGTTTTAAATCAGACCACAGTGGTCCCCAAATATTATGTACATATGGCAAATGTCAGTGTAACTTTTTGTTAGACTGGCAATTTCATAGGTAACGAAACCTATGCTCCAGTGTTAAATTATTTGTGTGTGTATGTAAAATACACAAGCTTTAAGCTATCTGTGTATGACTATGAAAGGTAATGCAACCATACCAGTTGTGAACAGTGGATTATAGTTATTTTTGATGGTGTTAGGTTATGTAGTTTCAAACTCTGTTGTATTTTCTCTTGAATATGCCATTCATTTGCTGATTCTTGTGGTGTGAATATGCCTTTTTATTCCTTTGAGCTCAAAACACAAGCATATCACTGTTTAATGTTACCCAACAAGAGTTAGTGTTAAGTGATGACACGTTCCCATTTCACCTGCTTACTTTTGCTACATTAATTAATAACACATGGATGAGGAGATGTGCGCTGACTTCATTGCTCACCCTGGGATACTGCATGAGCCCATCAAATTAGAGCTACTCCTATTAGATAAATGAGCAGTACACATAAGTGCATGTTATAAAACATGAATCACGTAGAGCTGTGGAGTTTTACCAAGTGGTATGTGTGTGGGTTTAGTTTCTGTTTTTCTTTTTTTACTATGCAAAGATGGGAAATGCACAAACTTCTCAAAGACTAGTGTCTGAAGAACTTTCCAAACAGTACTTGAACCCTTTCTTTAAAGTAATCCCATCATATTTTATAGCCATTGTTGCTTCCATTGTTAAATTTTTATTTTTAAATAGTTTCCAGTTTTTTAAGTGCACAACCTGAAGTTTTGTTGGAAGTTAATAAATTCATTCATACCTTGGCTGTCTATGGATGGAGATTCAGTAGTCATTGTATGCATCTGTAGTCAAGTGTATATTAAAACTTTTGTTAACATTGAGTGTTGTAGCTTTTTACTTTGATCATTTTTCTTAAGCCCTTTTTCTGTGTTCTCTTGTATTGTTGATTAAGTGGCTGTGCACGTGACACGATCAAGAGTTTTAGCACTGGTCTCTTAATCAAAGGCTCGCTAAAAATTTAATCAGTCAATGGAGCAAAATAAAATCTCTGATGAATGATAAATATATTGCTGATTAGGATTCAGTTTCAGTGGATTTATTGGAAATGCTTTGTTTTTTTTAAGTCAGGGGAAAAAAACCACCTTAGGATTATACCATTACCTTTTTTTTTTCTTTAGTGTCTCTCTTCTGGGTTTAAAGAGGGGATGGCTAGTCATAGCATCCACACTTTTGACCTGGTACCATTAGAATCAAACTAAAAAGAAAATAGAAGTACTTGGTTATCTAAATTGTATGATCAGAAGCATTCAAAGGAGGAAGGTATTTCCTCACTCCTTGCATGGGATTGGTCATCAAATAATATTCATTCTTCATGAAGGTCTCTCAGTGTTTCCTCTCCCTCCCTACTGCCATGCTTTGGTGTGTGCTCAACAGCCACATGTATCTCACGTGTACCTCACGTGTACCTCACATGTACCTCACATGTATGTACTGCACTAACACGGAAAGAGCCTAATCTGACCACATCATTCCTCTGGTAGAGTTTCCAGGAGCTCTTCAGTTCCTATAGGATAAAGTCCAAACTTAATAATGTGACTTAAAGTGCTGGCTGCCTTTCATGGCCTCACCCTTGTTTATTTTTCTAGTCTTCATCAATTCTTATCCTCTCATAGTCACCCTACTTACAGGTCCCCTCAAAGAGCCTCTTCTGCCCAAGTCTGAACAGTCTTATGTAAATTTTATGTCCACTCACCATAGTTCATTTGTTTCTATGTCATTTCATGTAATAAAATAAATATGAAACACTTAAAATAACATGAATATTATACTTTAAATAAGAAAGAACATTAGAGTACAATTTATATTTGACTTTTAAAGGAATTATCTGATTTTTATATGTTTTCCTTTCTCATTCTTTTTTTGAGTTTGACATTGTATTGAATTCTTGCTCCCTTGGTAACTGACTGTGAAAGGTGACCCAGAAACCAAAAACTTCCTAGAAAATCTAACAGCAGCCCTAGAGTCAAAACTTTGACATGAATAAATAGGTAGACAATCCATATGCTCACAATGGGATCCTAAGTAACTTTTCAAATTTAATGTAGGCCCCCTTTAGGTTAATGTACAAAAGTTAGGGATTTCTACCCATTAATTTATTCATTCGACAAGCATTTATTAAACCTCTATGCCAGGAACTCTTCCTGGGAATTGAAGGAACAAAAGAAAATTCTTGGCCTAAAGTTGTTCACAATTTAGCAGGGAGAGACATGTGTTGAAAATCACAAAATCAAAAACCTCTGAGCCCAAGGTGATAAGTAAACTAAATCATGTAGGAAATGAATAGAAGAGAACTGATGTGGGAAGAGGGATGCAGGAAGGCTTTCCAAAAATGAGTGTTGAACTATCTTGAAAGATGACAAGTTCACTAGTCTAATAAAGTGGGAAACACTCAAGGCACAGGAAGCAGCATGCTTCAAGACCCAAGAAGAAGAGCTCAGACACTTCGGGTAAGTAGTGCTAAATGTCTGTTTCCTTCCACCTGGCCCGTGTTTCCTTCCATTTTGCTAGCCCGCCAACCCCCCTCTCCCATCCCAGCCCCCACCTTCTTCTTTCCTTCCTACCTTTCCTGAACTTGATCTATAAAAATTCTACAGTACTGTGCCAGGTCTTAAGGACACAATGACTCTGAGCTCTCAATCTTTTAAATGTAACATTTACATTCGATGCGATAAGTGCCCCAATAGACGTTAAGTAATTAAGTGCCTCAGAAGAGAGGAGGGAGACTCTATCCCTGCCCTTGAGATCAAGGAGGGTTTCACAGAGGAGGTGGCACTTGAGCGAAAGGCCGTGCAGTTGGACCTTCAAACCATGATCACGTATTATGTTTAACCAGGGCTCATTTTGGTTCACAGAAGGAAGTCCATCTACAAATGCCATGGGAGTAGAATAACCTGTAATATTCAGATCTAGTTTTCTGCTTCAGGTATCTGGATTTCTTTTGCTTGAGTGATGATGATGATGATGATTATGAGGTTCTCCATCAAAACCTTATGTTTTTAGATATTTTTCCACTGATGAACTCATCATGGATCAGTCTTTAGTATTTGGGGCTGTCATTAATGACATAGAGGGCTTCTTGACCTGACCTGTAAACCTCTCATATTTTCTGCGCATAAAAATCCCTGGCTAATCTCAGTCTGGCGTGAGGGGGTGGATAAGAACCATAAATGCTTTTAAAGCAACATTTAGTAAGTCCTTCAGTTAATGAGGGGCCAAAATCATTTTCCAAGTTCACCTTCACTTCCGGTCCACCAAAGTTAGTGTTTATCTATCTTTTATGCCTTGGAGAGAAGGTTAACCTTCCTCAATCTTTTCAAAAACCTATTAGCCTCTCTGGCTCCTTGACTAGAACAAGTTATTGGTCACGTACCTGACTTGCGGAGAGAAAGGAAATGCCATGATCCCTCATTACCTGAAAATAGTTGTCCTGCTGGAATCTGCTGATGCACCTTTGCCAGCTGACGTTGTGAGCACACACACTTGCCCTGGTGTGGCTGCAAAGGCTGCACTTGTGACCCCGCGGAGTTCACTCATGAGAACATTTATCTGACTGTGATGATCACTGAAAGCCAAATCGGCCCAGGAAATTGAATGGTCCTCCAAAAACAAGGCAAAACAAAACAAAACAGAAAAATCTTCATCCTGAATGATCAGGAGGGTATCAAGAGTTCTTCAGATCTCTTTGGAGCTTTAAATAGCTTCCAGCCTCAGGAGGTAAATGAGCTTACAGCAAAGCTCCCTGCTTCTTCAGACCCAGGTGTCAGGGAGAAAACTGAAAACGGTAAATGACATCAGGGAGGCCTCTGCCCTGCAGCAAGAGACAGCGCTTCCGCTACGGAGCCAATGTCACTCCCGTAGAGACAGTGAATGGACGGTACTCAGCAGGTTTAAACTGCTCTTCCTACATAGGTGAAATGGCTGTGAAGCAAGGGTGAACCGTTTAACGTCTGCAGGAGCCAGTTCCCCAGATGAGTAGGACAACTCAGTCTAGGAGATGCGAGAGTGAAGGAGCCTGAGCTGAGCCGGAGAGCACACACCCTGTCTCTGCTCAGCTCCAGCCAATGGTCACCGTGTGGAAAATTGGACCCATGGTTGCCCCTCCCATTTATCTTTCTAGAGAAGCCCTAAGTCCAGATATGTATCTAAAATTTCCTAGTTTTTAAATCATGCAGCCAATTCATATTTCAAAAACACTGTGTGGATAAAGGCAGTGTAAACACAACTTGTCTTTGCACAGGATTGAGCCCATGGCCCCTAGTGGGTCCAAGTTCTGCATCAAATAATGAGACGTTTTCACGTGTGGCCCCTGCAATCGTCTGATAGTTCCAGTGAGTGCGCGGACGTGGCCTTGACCCCAGTCAGGGCTGCAGGTGGCTGTGTGAAGGGTCACAGAGGCGTTCTCATGAGTTGCCCACTTATATGTCAACTTACTGCTGTTTCATGTGGATGTGAAAGCCACAGAGAATCAAAGACAGCCTGCCTGAAGCTACTTCCTTTTTGTGGTGCTTCGTGTGCTAAGCTTACTCAGATGTGCTCATCTGTGGGAGATGAACTGGTCCAGTGTTGGCAAATAGGCGTGTCTCAATGCTTGCTAAAGCAGCTTAGTGGCTGCCTGGCTTCTAAGCCATAGCTACCATTGGTTAGAGAGAGTGCTGAGGTTTCTGCCTATGTTTGTGGGCTGATTCTGCTGGGAACCACAACTGGAACCACTGCTGCCGCCACTAGAAGAGAGTGGGAGTGTCCCAGTTTAGAGGATCTGTATTGTAATAACTTCACTCTCTAAATGTACATTCTGGACATTTGTTAGAACTAGAGAGAGAGAGACAGAGAGAGAGAGAGAGGATAGCAAGACCAAAGGAAAAGGTTAAAAATGTATTCCTACAAAATTTACTCCACCTGAGAAGGAATGTGTTAATCAGCTTGCAAATCTGCAGGATGTCAAGTGAGAGAAGAAATGGGATTTTTCTGTTACCTCTGTTGAGTTAAACCATTTTCTGTTACAAAACAAAGTGAAAATTGACATGAATGTCCCTTTTCATCCTATATTTTAAAAAAACTTCATTGAGTCAACAAATAATACAAACGTCTACTAAATAAAAGATCTTTGCTAGATGCTGGGTCAGAAAATATGACACCCAGATGCTGTTCTACAGGACATTATAGTTTAGTACAGGAGCTGAGAATAAGGAAAGAATGAGCATTTCTTTTTTTTTTTAATTGAAGTATAGTTGATTTATAATGTTTCAGCTGTACAGCAAAGTGATTCAGTTATACATATATATGTATCTATTCTTTTTCAGATTCTTTTTCATTATAGGTTATTATAAGGTATTAAGTATAGTTCCCTGTGCTATACAGTAGGTCCTGTTTGTTTATTTTATATATAGTAGTGTGTATATGTTAATCCCAAACTCCTAGTTTATCCCTCCCCACCCTTTCCCCTTTGGTAACCATTAAGTTTGTTTTCTATGTCTGTGAGCCTATTTCTGTTTTGTAAATAAGTTCATTTGTATCATTTTTTAAAGATTCCACATATAAGTGATACCATATGGTGTTTATCATTCTCTGTTTTACTTAGTATGATAATCTGTAGGTCCATCTGTGTTGCTACAAATGACATTATTTCAAGAGTGACCATTTATGATAAAAGTGTCACACTAGGTAAAGGAAAAATAGATAAACTACCATGGGAGATCGGCAGAGGAAAATACTACTTCCTGCTTTGGGGTGTAGGGAGATCAACAAGATTCTCTGGATGAGGAAGCGTTTGAACTGGTATCTGAATAACTGGTGAACTATGGACATATGGAAATGGGGAGAACAGTGTTGCAAATTGAACTAGATGTACAATTGTAGATGTACAATTTCAGCTGAAATAACAAAGACCAAAAGGCCAGTAGCTTAAACAAGATAGAAGTTTTTGTCTCGCACATGAGCCATCCAGAGCTAGTAGATGGCTCCACACACCCTCCATCTTCTTGCTGTGAAATCCTTAGCACACATCTTCCGTCTCATGGAACAAATTCTCTGCTTCAGCTCCCATCAGCCTGTCTACCTTCCAGGAAGCAAAGGAAAGGAGGAGACGTGGAAGGCCTATCAGTTCCTCTGGATACCAATCTGGCAGTTGCATATATCACTTTTACTTTTCAGTTCCCATTTCCAAGCGGCCTTTTTATTTGCTTGTTGTAACAAATTCAGTATTTATGAGAGTCTGGTCAGAAAAAGGAATATTCGTTTTTTTCAGTCTACCATGCAAGATGAGGGAAACCAAGTAAAAGTGCTGAAAAGAACACTGGGCTTCTTGGTGACAAACTAGTCACTAATTAGCCAAGTAATTGTGAATAGCTTTCCTAACCTATTTTTAAGGTCATAAAGTCCCAATATAAACCTGTAATTACAAATCAGCCTGATAAATACCCAGGTGTCTGTGAAAACAGAAAATTGAGAGTTGAAAAGTATGCTATGAGAAATTGGAACTTAGTCACACCTAGTTGCAAAGGAGACTAGAAATTTAACAGGGGTGGAGGCATATTACTACTAAAGAAAAAGTTTAGAAATGGGCACTGAGAGACAGCTCTCAGCCTGCCACTGAGCTTATAGAAAAGTGCCCTTGGGCGGGTGCATGATGCACTGCTCAGATCTGCTTTGAGAAATAAAGAGATTATATAAAGGGTTTATTCCTCTATCTGCTGGGAGTACTGCTGGAAGGCAGACATCAGCTGTTGGCCCTTTTGGAGGTTTCCCCTAATGAAGAAAACTGCCCTCAAAGTAGGCTACATCCAAGGATGAATCAGTGTGGGTTCCTCAAGGCCCAGCCTCCTCACCCCAACTCAGGACCAGACAGGCTCCAAAAGCTCCTCCTGTGTTGGGCCTTCATGGAAGCTCATCTCCCTCTGCCCAGTCCTACTTCCGTCTGTCCCCTTTCACAGCTGTAGAAAAGCACTCCCTAATAAACATTCTGTCCACTAACCTCTGCCTCGGAGTCTGTTTCCCAGGGAACCCCATCTGGGGCAGTCGCCAAGCGACTGGTTTGATTTGGAGCATAGAGTGTATAAAGGGGACAGCAGGAAGAGAGGAATGACCTGCAGCTCCAGGTAAAGTTGTAGAGATCTTGAGCTGTCGTGCATGGACTTTGCTGCTGCAAGCAGGTTTCTGAGGCTTGGAAGAATGGAAGTTGTCGGGCAGCAGTGTATACTATGGGCTGTGGGTAAGAGAGGCAGGAGGTGGGCAAACCAGTTAGGATACCAGGGTCACACCACAGATCCAGGATAATGAAGAACTGAAACAGGGCTGTGGAAATGCAGAAAGCAGTGGGACAGATCACACAGGTAGAAACAACAGAACTGGGCAGCTGGTTGTGGAACGTATGAAAGAGAGAAGAGTAAATGCTAAAGGCCAGGTTTGATACTTGGTGATTAGCGGACCGTTTTTCCTCAAAAAAATTTTGAGGAGGGACTTCCCTGGTGGCACAGTGTTTAAGAATCCACCCGCCAGCCGGGCTCTCCCGGAAGGCTGCGGCGGACACGGGCTCCCGTGCCTCTGGCCAAGGCCGGACTCTGGGCCTCTCCTGTGCTCCAGAGTTGTGACTTGTGACACTTTTCAAGCATGTGATTAAAAGAACTTGTGCTCTGCTGTCAAAAAAAAAAAGAATCCACCTGCCAATGCAGGGGACACGGGTACGAGCCTTGGTCCAGGAAGATCCCACATGCTGCGGAGCACCTAAGCCCGTGCGCCACAACTACTGAGCCCACGTGCCACAACTACTGAAGCCTATGCACCTAGAGCTTGTGCTCTGCAACAAGAGAAGCCACCACAATGAGAAGCCCCTGCCCTGCAGGAACTAGAGAAAGCCTGTGCGCAGCAATGAAGATCTAACACAGCCAAAAAAAATTAAAAAAAAAAAATTTCCCCCCTCAGGTTAATAAAAATACCTTTACAATTTTTTTTGAGGAAAATTGGGATGGTTACACTTAAAGAAACTTTTGACCATATCTCTGTGTAGCAAAAAATGAATTAAAAAAAAAACCTCTTACTTCCATGACTATAACCATAATTATACTATTTTGGTCTGAAACTGAAATTGTAAGCATTCAGCATTTCAGAAACAAGAGATGAGAACGACACTCCCATACTTATTAGGAGCCGAATATTGATTTGTCAGCAGAGTAGCTATTTATTAATAACATCATGGTAGCTCTCCACAGAAAAATATTATTGCTGGGCCATTATGACCTAAAGTGGAACACAAGGAAGGTGGTAACTGTTTTTGAGTCTCAAAACTACATTTTCAACGCCATGCAGAGAGATAAGATGCTTAAGGCATTTTATCAGGCATTTGGTATTTTGAGAAATGTGAGTTGAACCTAAGAAATAAAAGGAGCCAATCCAAGTAGAAACTCATGGTTACAGGTAATCAAAATGGCTCTATACGTCACTGAGTTCTTATGTAACCTCTCCTTTCCTGGTGATGTGTTGCCTGGAGCCACATTTCATTAGTTATGGTTAGAAACAAAGAAATAATTTTTTCTTTACTAAAGTTAAAAAAAACTCTGAGAAAGCCTTGTACTCAAATATTTATATGGACCAAACACTCAGATGAAAGGAGGAAAATGTAGACATTCAGTCCATTTTTGCTTTGTTCTCAGAGTCTATACCGACTAGGTAGCTGCCCGTATGAAATAAGAAGCCTTTGACTTTTTACAGACAAATGAACTACAGATGAATGTTTGTGGAAGAAATCCTTTGACTATCAAAGTTTGTAGGATTTCCAGTTAGTTACCCAGAAAGGCAAACAATTCATATGTCCACAAATCACATATCACTCATGTTAGCAGACTGTTACAAATATTTTGTGACATAAATCATCTCTCTGTTTGGGTGACTTTCCTGCAATAATTTGAGAGTTAGCTGAATAGCTTTGCAATTAGTTTGGTTAAAAAGCTTTATATATATTTACTTTTATTATAGTGAAAGAGAAGGATAAGTATTGAATTCCTTGCACAAAAAAGTGATTGCTATCTAAAACTGAACTTCTTGCACAAAAAGTGGTTGACAGCTAAAAATGATGTTGACATCTTGCTTTGGAAACAAGAGATTTTGTTTCTACCATGGAAAAATTAAACCCTGAAAGCATCCCTAGTGGAATAACCCCAACCCCTCATAATACTGTTCTTCCTCTTTTATAGATTCTCTGAGGGCCTGAGAACGCATTAACCTTTCTATTCAATGTGAGAAAGACTGTACTATACAATGTGTTAAATGGGGCTAACACTTGTTCTGGGAACCATTTCAGAGAAAGGGAGAAGCGTGGTATCAGACACCTACTGACAACCTGGTTCTGGACACTGGTTGAACTACAGTGATTTAGAAATGAAGTGGGTCATATTTGTAAATATGAGTTTTCAAAAGTGGTGAGAGACAG
This sequence comes from Balaenoptera physalus, assembly GCF_965194825.1. Classification (NCBI taxonomy): domain Eukaryota; kingdom Metazoa; phylum Chordata; class Mammalia; order Artiodactyla; family Balaenopteridae; genus Balaenoptera; species Balaenoptera physalus. The sequence continues at coordinate 96,772,791 of NC_138885.1, forward strand.
AGTTTGGGTCTATTAGCAGATGAGCATGACTTTAACTTTATTTCGTTTGCTCGGATTCTCTCCCGTGGTCTAAGGTTTTCTGTCTGAAACATTTGTAACTGGGGAAGGTAAGGTAGGGGTTCAACAGTCTTTACAACCAGCAGGACACTAGAGCGTTTCCAGACCAGCTGGGCATTCGATAAATTGTTTAATGCAAATGCTTCTGGTGTGTGGTTTGTTGCTTGATCTTTCTGGTCTTGAACTGGATCGATGTAATGGTTGTATAATAGATCTTTTGGACAATTCTCTCACTTATGCCTGTTACCTAGTGAGGAAGAGGTATTGAACTCAAGAAATCTGTTCCAAAATCAAATTTCTTTTTCCGCTGGTGATGACAACCTATGTTGGGTATCAAGGGCAGATGTCATGTTTGAGAGCAGAGGGCGTCAATTTTCTGATAGCAGCTCTGGATCAGGCTTACAAGCTGGAAAAAATCACGAACTTATATATGAGAATTTGTAAACGTCTCACTAAGATTTAATCAATGACTTTGCTGATGTCGCACATTTGTTGGAGTCTAGATATTTTCTTGCATGATTATTAATTCAAAGCCATGTGTAAATGGATGCCCCAAGATGTGTGTTAGGTATGAAACTTCATCAAAATATGGGATCCCAAGATAGGATGGGTATACATATACATACATACAAACATAGATGTGTGTGTATATTTGAATATGTAATATGCTCTTCTAGATCTATGCCTATAAAAATTATGTATAAATTTAAATTCCCCTAGGATTTCACCCTCAGATATGTCAGAAGCATGGGGCCTGTTAAAAGAAATTTACTCTGCTTCAGGAGCTGCTGGTCATTACAGGAGGGGTGGTCACCTCAATTCCTGAAGGTTTTTAAGGAAGGGGTGAGGGGAGGGTTAAAAAGAAGCCTGATTGCAGAGTGGCTGAATGGTGAAGCAGTGTGTGCTCTCTGCATGTTTTAGTAGGTTTCAGTAGCTTCAGATATGTGTGCCTAATGACACTTGAATTTGGTCGATACAAGTCAATTTTATAAGCATAAGGGGCTGAAGTTTTGTTCTAATGAGTACTGATGCAATTTCAAAGCTTGCATGGATTGAAGATCGTAAAAAGTTAGAAGTCATTTGTGCTTTAAAGCAATGTTTTTTCCCCTTAGTCTCTATTATGATACATGATTTTATTTCCTTCATTTCACTTTTGCTCTTTTAAGTTATCTTGTTTATTGATTTGTTTACTTAAATATTGTTAGTCTTTTCCAGTAGAATATAAGTTCTAAAGAGCAAAGACTTAGCTTATTTTGTTCATTGATGTATATCCCCCATGCCTGTAACAGTAAATGTCACAGTGGTGTGTGTGTGTGTGTGTGTGTGTGTAATATAGAACAAATGAATTGCTTTGGTTTGGGCATCTGTGTCAGTACATTTCAACGTCTTGTTCTTTGCCTGTCTTCATCTGCTGTGTTCCTCATTATTTGGGGATTCATCGTGGTTTAAATCATATCCTGATAATCTCTCATTTCACCCAGTAGAGGACATGCTTTGAAATACCGAGTATTGGGTCATTTCAAAAACCTCCTTTCTGCTCAGGAAGATGCCGTGGATGGACCCTCATATCTCAGGGTCCTGACCTCACTCCAGAGAAGGAGCGCAGGGATGAGACTGGTGATAAAAGAGAATAGTGACTGTTGTCATCCTTAGAGGGACTGGATTTCAGGGTAGGGTGTGGTATATTTGTGATTTCCTTCCTTGTTTTATTAGCACTGATTAAATGACTAGGTGGTCTAATAGAAGACATCCTAAATAACCAAAAAATTCTACTATTTTTGGTGAGTGAATTTTTACGTCATTTGTTTTCTATAAGGAATGAAAACATGAGCTTAAGGTCTTTTCTAAAATAACTTCCATAGATGATATGGACTTATAATTTTTTTTTACTTGAAATTTAAGTAAACAGAATGGGATTAAGCGTAATCCTTTGTTCTTGATATGATCTATCAGTCCGTTGGCCTTTTGTATGCAAGTATGTATTTATTTATTCACCTACTTATTTATTTAAAATCCTATAAAAATATCTATGAATCTACTACTCAGTGTGATAATTAGAACATTGACAGTAGTTAACATTATCTGTGAAACTTTTCCATCTTATCCATTGGACTCTTCACTCTTCCCTTCTAATGTAATTACTACCTTGACTCTTATAATAATCATTTCATTACCATTTGAAAACATGCCTAGTTTTATATTTTTACATATTTCTAATAAATGTGTTGTTTGGTTTTAGTTATTTTAACTTTATAGAAAGTGTATTGAAATTTTATATATAATCTTTGGAGACTAATTTTTCCTTCTCAATATTATATTTATAACACCATACATGGTGTTCCAACTAGCTGTACTTCATTTTAACTCCTGTGATAGCCAATTGGGTGAACATACTACAACTTAATTATTTATTTATTCCCTACTTTTTTGGCATTTGAATAGTTTCTGGGTATTTTCTATACGAATGGTATCTCTGTAAACATTCCTATATATATTTACTAGTGTACAAGTGAAAGAATTTCTCTGGTGTTTATACTGAGGGGTGTAATTGCTTACTCATGGGGTATATCAATGTTTAAGTCCTTTCTACAGGGATTGTACCACTTTTAATTCTTAATTTCAATAATTTTCTAAACTCCAGGATTTCAAGACGTTTATTCAATTAATAGATTATTACCACAAATCATAGAATAATAAATTGGTAAAGCAGAAAAGAATTTTGAGATTATCCATTTGGACCCATTTAATTTGCAGAGAACATTGATATATGTAAGAGAGTTGAAATTATTTGCTCAAAGTTCTAGAAAGAAGGGACTTTCAGATCTATCACCAAGTAGATTATGCAACCATCATTGTATTCTTTTTTTTTTTGAACATCTTTATTAGAGTATAATTGCTTTACAATGGTGTGTCAGTTTCTGCTTTATAACAAAGTGAATCAGTTATACATATACATATGTCCCCATATCTCTTCCCTCTTGCATCTCCCTCCTTCCCACTCTCCCTATCCCACCCCTCTAGGTGGTCACAAAGCACCGAGCTGATCTCCCTGTGCTATGCGGCTGCTTCCCACTAGCTATCTATTTTACGTTTGGTAGTGTATCATTGTATTCTCACCAGCATTTTCTGTTTCTCAAGTATGCAATGTTTGGTGAATAATATTAAAACTTCTATTTTTAAGGTAAAGAAGTTAAGATCTAAGAAAATAAAGATAAACAGCAGTGGAGTTATGCCAATTTAGCTTTAAAGTTGAATTTATTCAATGCACAGTTTTCCATCAAGTCACGTTGCCTTATGGGATTGACTTTGCTGATTGCTTCCCCAGCAGCCATTCCCAACTCCCTGGACAAAGTACTTTACTGTCTTACACTGGAGCTCTTTCCCTCAGACTTACTTGTATCTATAAATGACCAGGTAACATCTTTGTAGTCCATGAATTAAGACTTAGTCCACTGATGAAGGTCATAGAAATGCTTTTACTTTCTTGCTTAAAAAATAACAGATGTGTGGGGACTTCCCTGGTGGTGCAGTGGTTAAGAATCCGCCTGCCAATGCAGGGGACACGGGTTTGAGCCCTGGCCCGGGAAGATCCCACATGCTGTGGAATAGCTAAGCCAGTGTGTGACAACTTCTGAGCTTGTGCTCTAGAGCCTGCGAGCCACAACTACTGAGCCTGCATGCCACAGCTACTGAAGCCTGCATGCCTAGAGCCTGTGCTCCACAACAAGAGAAGCCACCGCAATGAGAAGCCCATGCACCGCAATGAAGAGTAGCCCCTGCTCGCCGCAACTAGAGAAAGCCCGCGCGCAGCAACAAAGACCCAACACAGCCTAAACAAATAAATGAATAAACTAACAAATAAATTAATTAATAGAAAAATATAACAGATGTGGCTGGGCTGAAACAACCCCTTCACCTACTTCCTGCCTTGAATGTAGATGTGATGTCTGGAGCTGCGGCAACTAACCTGTGAGTGCAAGGAAAAGTTAAGGGAATCACAGAAACATGGGCCTGATATCCTTGGGCCACGGAACTAACATCAGCAGCCACATGTTTCCAGATTTCTTATTAGGTAAGAAAAATAAACCCCTTTTCATTTAAGCTAATATATATATATATATATATATATATATATATATATATCTGTATATACATATATATGTATATATGTATATACATATATACTTAGGTTTTCTTTTACTGGTAGCTTAATGAATTCCTAGTTAATGCACCATGTTACAAAAATGATCTCAAACTAGATTTTGAATGATTCCCTTTTTCCAATGACTGAACATGAAAATCCTGTCATTGGATGAGCAATGTTTTTTCCCTCAGGGGAAATGATTTTATACTTTTATGCTTAACTTCTACTTTTAGATTATAGTCTTTCAATCAAAAACCCCATTTCAGAGGATGTGTCCATAATCACATTAAAGCAATATTTCCATTCAGCAAAAGCATGATTTAAAAAAAAAAGGGGGGGCACCAAATAAAGAAAAAAAAAACAAAACTCTAAATTGGCTGACGGACATTTTGATTTCTTTTTCCAGACATGAAAAAGAAATTTCATCAGTGCAAAGTTGACTAATGACACTCACTACTCCAGCCTTGGGTTCCAAATGAGACTATTCTCATAAATAAATTCAACCAGTATTAATTAAGAAGTTATATGTGTGTTGGACTCTAAAGCTGAGAGTAGTCAGACATGATTCCCAGTCTGAAGGAGCTTGCTGCTGGTTAGGGTAGGAGGGGGATGGTGAGGAGAGACAGATAAGCATACATAACAAATAGAATACAGTAAGCATATAATGGAAGTATGCACAAAATTGTGTAGGAATCTAGAGCAGAGTAGAGCTAACTCCCCTAGACACACACAAGTCAAGGAAAAGTTTCTCATCCCAGGAGCCCTTCTCATACTGTAAGATGTTTTATGCCTTCAACATATAGGTCTATGTCCTTATTTGTCCTTTCACAGATGTTTTCTTCTTGGCAGAAGTCCTTAATTGTCAGTAGACCTCTGGCTTTCTGAGCTGTAAATCCCTCTGCTCCAGCTATTATGTTGAAGTAGAGATTATATGTTGTTTTTTGATACTCCATCATAACTGAAGCCTTAGGGAAAAAAACTTGCTATTGCTAAAAACTTAGATCTTGTCATTGTTGCCGTGGTATGTAAAACAAATAGAAAACAAATCACTTGTAGTCTCCTTTGGAAATGAGTAGCCCAAAAGATGGGACAATTCTGAAAAGCCAATACTTACAGTAGTCACTCTTAAAGTGCTGGGGTTATTGCAAAGACATACACTCATCTCTTGACAAAGCCACAGGAATCCCTATGGGCTTTGCAACCTACTGGAAAGAATGGGCAAAAGATGAATGTATCTTGAGAAATACCCTAGAAAGAAACCACCACTAAACCTGTTATCATAACCATAGTATTTTCACTTGTGTAAGTAGGAAAAATATGAATGAACCATTCTTTTTTTTTTTTAATTAATTAATTATTTATTTATTTTTGGCTGTGTTGGGTCTTCATTTCTGTGCCAGGGCTTTCTCTAGTTGCGGCAAGTGGGGACCACTCTTCATGGCGGTGCGCGGGCCTCTCACTATCGCGGCCTCTCTTGTTGCGGAGCACAGGCTCCAGACGCGCAGGCTCAGCAATTGTGGCTCCCGGGCCTAGTTGCTCCGAGGCATGTGGGATCTTCCCAGACCAGGGCTCGAACCCGTGTGCCCTGCATTGGCAGGCAGATTCCCAACCACTGCGCCACCAGGGAAGCCCAATGAACCATTCTTGTATTCCCGAGTAGCTTTCCTTTTCTGCACATTTTAGACTCAATGTCCAATATCATCTGACTACTTACTTCAACTTGTCCTTATGAATTTGATGACACTTAAAGACTAATCCACTTATCCCAATGGGCATTCCAGGAAATTGTCATTGTTTATTGCCATCTTCAAATGATGGAATAGCATAAAAAAATGAGAGAAAGTAATTATTTTTACTATCTGATCCTAAATGTTAAAGAAGCACCCTATTCCTAAAGGCTGGCCCCATCATTTGCAAATTAATGCACTGCTGAAGATGCAAACTATATAACTGCTCTCGAATTTCATTAAAATTAATCGGAAGTCCTTTTTAATGTCTTTGAGAATTGCTTCAAGTGGCAAAAATCAGAAAATCTACCCATGGGTCACATCAGCTAATTGCGATTTACTTCTCCACTAGTCATTGTTTCAGCCTAGGCTGCAACCGCACAAAACTGAAACAACTCTCCAGATGACAAATGCCAGTCAAACCAGTTATTTAGCATCATGTCATTTTAAATGACCCATTGGTTTCCTGAATATTTTTTAACAAGTCAGAATGATGATGTAATGGATTGATTCCAGATGTAACTTGTTAAAATTATTCTCTCTGTAAGTTGTACCTGCCATATGCTCCCTCCCTGTTGGTATTGGGGAGCCAATAGGGGAATAAGGATAGACTACTGTGAAGAGAATAGAGAGTGACAGTCAGTGTATGTGTTTGTACAAGCACACTGTTTAGGACAGATAAATGACAATGTGTAAAGCTAAGTTTTGGAAACAGAACCATGTTCTAATTCTTACCAACTAACTTACTCAAGGAAAATCCCTTAGCAGCAAACTGGGGGGAAAGAGGAGAATAAATGTGAGACCATATATATGAAAATAATGTTTGGCAAAATGTAGGTGCTAATCAAATGTGTGTCATTGTTAGAGAGAGGCTAGTCTGTGGAAATGAAACCACAGGGATAAGATATCAAACTAAGCAAACTTATATGTTTAACAGAGTATTAAATGTTTCATTAAAATGATTTGATGGTGGCTTTCTTTTTATTGAAATGCAAGAATTAGTGTGCCATTTTCCTCTTGCAGTTATTAGTAAGGTTCAGATTAAAGATACATATTTCTTTCCAAGAATCTCTCCAAATTGCCCTAAGCAAGGAATTCTAAATGTATGTTACAACAGAATATATAGTTATTAAGGTCTTCTAAATAAAAATATTCATAAGATGACTACTTAAATTTCAAGTGCAAGTTGGTAAATTGTATGTAAGAGAAATGTTTAATCAAAGTATTATTTTCTAGACTGGCAGTATAAAAAGTTTTACTAAAGGTCAAAACTTCCAGTCCCAAGTAATTATATTGAAAGGAAAAGAAAAAAAGTATATGAGCAGACACTAGCTAGGCTTTTAAAAATATATATTTTTAAAGTCTTAGCTCCCATTGGCAAGAGTTGTCCTAGGATTTCTGGTTGGGACGGCAATGTCACACACCCTCAGCTGCTATAAAGCTGGGGTGACCATTTCAATTTATTATCTTATTATACTTACATCTTATTACTTATTATAGTACAGCTGGAGCCCAACTACAATGGTCTTTACCTTCACTTCGCTTCAGCCTCTCACTTCAGAGGCTGTGCTCAGAATACAGAGCTGCTCCACCTCTGAAATCTGAAGCCTGAATATCCCTCTTCCTGACTAGTACCTTTCAGTGTCCCCTTTTTTCTCCTCTTACACCTGTTTTTTCCCTTCAACAGGGCTTCAGTTTTCTTCATTTCCAACCAGTCTTTCATCTCTCTACCCCTCATCTCTTTTTTTCTAACCTGTGTATACCCTTGATTCCTTTGCATCCCTCTCCTTCATCAGCATTTGCCCAAAAAAGTTCTAACACAGGATCAATATAATTATGACCGTTCTTTTCTCCTACATTCAGTCAGAGGAGCACTGAAGGATAAAAATAATAACTAGCATTTAACAAACACTTTGCTACATGCAGCACCATTCTAAGTGCTTTGCATGTATGAACTCATTTTATCCTCACTAGCCATAGGGAGATTTTTGCCCATTTTACACGCAATAAAACTGTTTCATAAGGGTTAAGTAACTTGTACAAAGTATTACATCAAATAGAAGACACCGTCAATTGTAAACATCTCATTATCTGAAAAAAGCAAAAGAAAATATTGCAATTCTGATTGTAAGGTGCCTTCAGTTGATAGATAAAACCTGATTTCAGTGGTGTTAAATGTGAAAATTTGCATCTAAGAATCAATCAAATGTGACACATGAGGGAGATATGGTGCAAACCCAGGCAGTTTGGAGATTCATCCATATGCTATTCTGCCTCATAAAAGCCAAACAAGCGTTCAAAATGGTCTGTTACAAATTCATGGTCTCAAATTTTGCCTGGGCATTTAGTACTTCCTTTAGTCTCTTTCTCTCCCTTCTCTTATCTCCTCTCTTCTTTCTCTTCTTTTCAAAGATTATTCAAAGCCTTTTCATTCTCCTTAAATTCCTTACTTAATACCTCCTCTCATTCACTTTTTGTGAATGACTACGGACCATAGTTCATTAAGAAATTGAGACCATTGGTCACCATCTGTCTCAACTCCTGCTCTCCATCCAACATACCATACACTGATGTATCCATATCCAGAGGGAGCCTTTCTTCCTCCTTGTTCAGAGAGCAAAGCTATCCCTTCTGTGTAATGCTGACTCTTCCCTATTCCCTTATCCCTATTGCTTCTGTGTCTTCTGAGATTGTTAGTTATCCTTCTATCTTGAATTTAAACTCCTCCCTGTCTGTTGGTTTCTCTCCCTCAGCTTGTAAACATGACAAAGACCCAACCCTTAACCTCCTGTTCCAATTCTTCTCCCTCTTCTTTTCTAAACTTCATAGAAAGTGCTTCTCAGGGACTGTCTGCATTTCCTTGCTTTCCATTTCTGCCTCAGCTCACCATTTCTCCCCCAACACTCAGTCAAAATTGTTCTTAATAAGCAATTTGGTGACGTACTATTTTTTAGAGCCAATGGAAAATTCTTTGTCTTCATTTTATGGACTCCCTTTTCTGAATCTGTGTGCTGTGGTTTATTTCTTCCCTCTGTGAAATCTTTATCTCATTGGTTTCCAAGGCACCACATTCTCCTGGTTCCTCTTAATTCTACTTTTTAATCACTTAGATATTGGCATTTCCCAGATTCTATCCTTAGGTTACTATTGTACCCACTTTACATACTTTCCTATGAGGTTTTTAACTATTGCCCACAGGTTGACAAAATCCCGAATTTAGACTTCTTTCTTGAGCGCTATGTATGTGTTTATCTTTAGTCCCCTCCTCTTCCTTGACTATTCAGCTTCTCCATTTGGATGTCAGTCATCTCAAACTTAACGTGTTGAAAAGCAAATTCTTTCTTTTATTAGTTTCAGGTGTACAACATGGTGATTCAAAATTTTATCTATTGTAGTCTGTTTGAAGTTATTATAAAATATTGGCTATATTCCCTATGCTGTACAATATATCCTTGTAGAAAAGCATATTCTTGAGTTTCCTTTCCCAAACCTATTCCTCAAACCATTTTTCCTCTCTCAGCTGATGGTTCCAAACCTCCATTTGCTTAGCCCCCAAAACTTGAAGTAATCTTGAATTTTTCTCTTTTTCTTGCACAATACATCCAGTCTATCAATAAATCCTGTCCTTTCTACCATCAAAATATATTCAGAATCTGGTCACGTTCACCAACTGTACTGCTACCACCCTTATCTAAGCCACTATTACATCTCATCTGGATTATTGCAGTAGCTCCTAACTGGACTCCCTGCCTCTGCCCTTGCTCCCCTCTAGTCTGTGCTCTACTGAGCAACCAGAGTGGATTTCTGACCACCTTTCTGACCTTATCTCCTACCACAATACCCAGAAAACACTCTTATCACACCACATATGTTCCAAAGCAATTATGCTTCCCCTATGCTCTACCTGGAGCATTCTCTCACATGCATATGCATGACTCACTCTTTCACATTAATAAATCTTTACTTAAATATCTCTTCCTCAGGAAGGACTTCTCAGTATTCCATATAAAATAGCTCTTCTCCCATTATCCTTTCCTAGTCCCACTTTACTTTTCCTTGGTGATCCTTTGTTTTTTTCTTACCATAACTGACACATTACACATATACTTTTCCTCGGGCTTCAGAATTAAAAACACTCATTATTGACTCATGACACTATTTGTTTATTTAATTAACTAGTTGTGTGTTTGTTTTTGATACACAGCTGTAAACTCATCATTTAACACAGAAACTAGAAACACAAATCACTATACATATATAATTTTTAAATTAAAATATAAATTTTCTTCTCCCACCCCCACTACAGTATAAACTCCATAACTACAGGGACTTTGTTTTATTCCTTCTGTGTGCACAGCATCTAGAATAGTGCCTGACACACAGGCACTTGAAAATAAAGTAAGCACTGCATATTTATACACCAATATTTTCAAGGGTAATGTAACTTTCAACATGTCTAAAACCAGAATTAAATCCCCACATCTTTACCTCTGTTCTCCTTTCTCTCTCTGCACTCCTTCCCTTGACTTCCCTTCTTCCTATCACTTGACTTTGTTCCCCAGAAGCACAGGACCACTTGGATGCTCCCTCCCTGCCTTTGATCATGCTAACTTCTCTGCCTGAAGGAGACCATTCCCTCCCCTATGGCTCCAGGAAAACTGTATAACTTTTTCTTCAAGAAGGTCACCAGTCACCTCCTCAAACACACTGTCTCTGCCCCCTCCTTTCCCTTTCTCTTTCTCGGGGTTCTCCCACACCAATCTCTATCCCTTGTGCTCACACACTATGCTTCTGTAATTATCTTCTCCAAGAGGCTGAGAGCTCCTTGAAGTTCAGGAAGCAAGTTGAAGCCCTCATTTATGATCTTTTCCCACTTCCTCAGAAGATAAATAGAAGCAGACATTCGTATGTTCAGTTCACAGATTGAGAAACTGATTTCAGAGGAAGAGAAAAAGCCCAGAACCCCTAGGAATCCTCTCGAGATCTCTTTCTTCCTACCACTTGGGTAGAGGGAATGTTCCTCATGTCTTTGGTAAACCTTGCTATAAGCCTGGGTTCCTCCCTGTGCCCCTCTGGAAGGTAACCATGGATACTATTGAGCTGGCACAAAAGCCTTCAGTTAGTGGAGACTACCAGTGGTTTTCAGGATGCTTAGAGGGTTCTGAGGTGAGGGGGCAAAACCGTGCCTCAGGCTCTTGGTCTGGGTGTATTTCAGTTAGGGTGGGCCCTAATTCTCAGCAGAGCCCCCAAAAGGTGACAGGACTGACTAAGATATTAACTAGCTTTGAGTTGAGAACCAAAGAGAATCTCAGACATCTCCTCTTCTCGGAAAGCAGGAACCCCTCTGTGAAATCTTGAGCAATGGGCTGACGCAAGCAATACTAGCAGCAGCTCGGGCTCCCGGGGTGATCCAAGCCACAGAGCCTGGAGATAATGGGGTCTCCTGTCCCCATTCAAGGGGAGCTTCCAGTGGTGCCTTGTCCCTACCCACATTCTTGCCTCAAGGGTGTGTTTCTTTTCAGAGCCCAGGACCACAGGCAGGCAGGAGAAATTCACACCCAGGATGTCACTGGGATGCACCTTAATTTCCTTACTGACCGCTGGGAGGGCACCCACGTGCATTCTCTGACCCTAGGAGTCCTGCGTCTTCCCTGCTATCACTTTATTCTCAAACAAGGAACGTCTGGAGAGTAGAGATCTAGGGAGCCTCACTTGCTCCTTGAAGGGCGCGGGACTGGGTCCCAACTTTCCAGTTCCCGCCAGCAGTGTCACGCCTCCCAAGGTAGGACCGGGAAGCCCAACCACACAAAGGCTCAGTTCCGCTGGTGGAGCGGGGGTGTGGGTCAGTGTCAATGAGGTGTGTGCGGCTAAGCCTGCTTGTTTTCTGAAACGAAATCTTCAGGGGAGGGAGGGAAGAGGAGGGTGCAGGAGATGGACCTGGGGACAAGAGGTGGCGGCCGTTTCCCGGCGTTTTGACGTAGACTTGAAGAGGCGCCGAGCACTCCCGCTGCTTAAGAAGAGGCACCGTAACCTCCAGGACGCTGAAGGTGGGGACCGTCACTTGCTCAGGGAGCAGTCAGCATTTTCTCTCCACGCACCCCAAGGAATCCAGAGAGGGCTGCGCAGGTAAGTGCGGAGGGGCTCCCTTCTGTGACCTGGGAGTAAAGCCGCGGAGTAAGGAGGCTAATGGGGCACGAAGGACACAGGGTGTCCCAGGCAGCTCCGCCCTGAGGAGGGAGAGGCGGTGGAAGCAGGTGCGGGATCGAGCCGTAGGGAGCACAGCGCGGGGCTTGTGGCAGGACGCACGCAGGATCCCAGGGTAGAGGAACTTCCAGGCTTGGGGAAGATTCTCCGAAGGGAAGGGAACCTGACGGAGCCAATGTGAGCGCTGCGGCGCGAGCAGGCAGCGAGCCCCAGACTCGCCAACTTCAGCACCCTGGACAGTATCCCGCCCTTGGTCTCCTAATAAACTTAGCACTGACAGCTTCGACTTGTCCCCTAAGGAAAAACAACTTTTACGGCCCCTCGACTTTGATATTTTAGTTCAGAAGAGGACATATTAAATTTGATTTTGTTCAGGTAGGTATCCTGTGTAAATAATCTGAAATATAGAGGAAATATTTTTGAATAACTTTGTATCTCAACGTGCCTCTTCAGGAATGTGCCTGTTCAAAGACAGTTTCTGAAATACCGATTTAAGGGAGACTCAGTATGTTTTGCTGCTGTACAGAAGAGAAAGATTCCATCTTATGGTGTTATTATCAAGTGTTTCCAATATAGACATATTCTCATGAGAATTCCCATGAGCTGTGCCTTGCTTGCCTTCATGATACTAACATCTAAAAGATTTGGAAATATAAAACTGAAAGTCAGCTGTATATGCCCTCCTGCTTTTTCTTTACACTAGAGTTGTTTACGTGTAATATACATTTTGTATATTATATACATTTGTGAAGATTCAGGTAAACCTTTTTTTCTGGGAAAAAAATTGGTTTATTATTATTTTAAGTACATCATTTCTCATTGGACTTGTCTGAAGTGTAACATAATAATTTCAAAGTGTATATGGATGTCTTGGTTTTATTGCAACCAGCTTTGAAAGCCAGAAAAGCTGAATGAGAGGCAAATACTTTTTGTTAAAATTCTTGAGATTTATAGCAAGATGAGAAAAATGAGAAAAGATCATCTTTACGAAAATTATGTAAGAATTGCAGAACATTTTAGGTGTTTGTAAAATGTTTATTAATTCTACTCTAATGGGTTGAATATACCTTGGTTCCCATACTTTTATCACACTTTCTTGTGTTTATTTTTATTTATAACATTTTACAATTCTTATGCCTTTTTTTTAATAATAAAAGGAACCATACTAGGAAAGCATCCAAGGGTAAAATATGTTCAAATTCTTAATTGCATGGGAGTCCTGGTTTAGGATAGCTAGGCTAAATTATGCAATTATAGAATAATAAAAGCCATGTAGCAAGACTGAAAATTTTCACTTAATACTCTTTTAAACTGTATTTCTCTGTGCTAGAGAAAAACAAGTTTACTTATTTATCTTACAAAAGAGCACACCTTAGGAATAAATCTTTCTTAATCTAAACATCTTGGTTTTATACTACCTGGCTTGACAATGCATCATTTTAGGTAGAATGGGGCTTGTGAGATGGGAGGTAGGATAAGACTTTTCCCAGAGATGATGGTATGTTTCCTTTGCTGGCACCAAGGTTCTTAAAGGCATAATTATTTTCTTTACTGAGTGGAGCACAAGCAAGAACTCACATGAAATATTTCCATCTTGCGCAGTTTCAAGGCCATGGCCGATCCTGGGAACAGAGGAGGGATCTACCGCCCCTTGAGTCTCACCTGCTCCCTGCTCATTGTGGGAATGTGCTGTGTGTCTCCTTTGTTCTGTCACAGCCAGACAGATCTGCTGGCTCTTAACCAAGCTGATCCTCAGTGCTGGGAATCTTCTTCAGTACTCCTCCTAGGAATGCGGAAGCCTCGAATTTCCAACACTGTTTCAGGTTTCTGGGATTTTATGATCTACCTGAAGTCATCTGAGAACTTGCAGCATGGGGCATTGTTTTGGGATCTGGCCCAACTCTTCTGGGACATCTATGTGGACTGTGTCCTCTCCAGAAACCATGGCTTAGGAAGGAGGCAATTGGCTGGAGAGGAAGAGAAGATCTCAGCAGTGCATCCACAGCACACAGGGAGAAAAAAAGGTGGTCAACCCCGGGTCCCATGTCTTTTGAAAGGATCAATCAAGTATGAATGTGCTGAATTGTGAGGAAGAGGGAAATGGCTTTAGGGGAATCCATTGCCACACATAGCCTCCTCAGGGGTGAGCCCAAAGAGCGCGCAAGTGATAGGAAGATAGATAGCACTTCCTTTTGTAATTTGCAGTAGCTGTTTTTATCAACATATTGTCCTCATCTTCATACTTCAACAGCAGCAAAGAAGAATCAGAAAGACAAGTAGGAAAAGAGAGGATCCCTAAAATACAATATCAAGGTATAAAGGGATGCCCCCAAATTAACATTATTTTTTTCAGTTAGGCTGAACATTGGTAGTCATAACCTGTGTTCACTTGCTATGGAATTGGGAAGATTTGAATATAAGCCTGGGGAAGGCTCACAGCACACAAGCTCTTGCCCCTTTTAAATAGAAAAACAAAAACAGAAACAAAAACTAATTGCTTTCATGTAAATGGGAAGGACTCCTTGAGATGTACTTACTTAGTTGATGGATAAATGGTAGAAAAATCAGCTGGCTTGCAAATTCACTCTTCCTTGTTTTTTTGAACAAATTGCAAATAAGTAATTAACTTCCAGCAAGCTGAGTAATTAATTTTTAGAAATCTGGAACTTCCTACAAATTTAGAGATTTTTCACTGAAGTAAATATGGTAATCAAATGCAGTCTTCTCCAGGGGCACTAGAAAAAATATCCTTTATAGAATTAGAAAGAGTGTGAATAAATCACTGTAAGCTGAGAATAACAGCCTTATTCATACTGTTTTTGTTCCTTTTTTGGTGTTGTTTCAACCAATGAGCTTCTAAAGCTTGCAGCAAGGGCTGTTTGGGTGGTAGTAACTATTTATGCACTAGTGGAAAACTGAAGCATAAATAATTTTTGCAGTTGTACATTTGATTGTGAGAACTGTTATATGTTCCTGTAAAAAGTCTATTAAAATAGCAATTAACAGTAATAGTTACACATCAATCTTTTCCCAAGATATTGTAGAACATTTAAATATTTAGTTTGTTTTACAGTAACAAAAAATATGATTAGCTGATCCATAAAGGCAGATAATCAGTAACAAAAACTATGATGATCCATAAAGCCAGATAATCCACCACAATTATTTATGGATAAATTTATTATTTTGGCAAGTGTTATTGTCACTTAAACCAATTTCCTTTTTCAAAGGAAATATTCTTTTAGCAGCTTAGCTACTAAAGCAGAAATACAAAATGATTATCTTTAAATGTTGGTTACCAATATTTTAAAAATATTTTGAACAGAGGCTTCCCAGGCATCAGCATCAGTAAGGACTGTATATTTTCTTCATCTGTACTGTAGGCTCTTTTTTCCATTCTTACTCTACTTAACAGTGGTACTCAAATTACTACCACTATTTCTTGTTTTTGTATTTTGCACTCACTTTGAATTACTTTAAGTATCTATAGAATAAATGAAAATAATATTTGTGTTCAATTTAACCAGAAAATAATTATCTATAATTATATATTATAATTAATTAAATTAATTATATTATATAATTTAATTGTATATTAAAATTACATATATATATAATCTCAAAAACAGCTTTCAGTTTGCTTGCTTGCAACAGGCTACTATAATAGTCTGAGACAACATGTAATTTTCTGAGCATACTTCAATATGGCATTTCTATCTTCTTTTTTAAAATAAAAAAGTAGATTTGTCTTCAGCTTTGGAAGTCACTTCCTTCATCTTGCTACAGAGTTGCTATTGACCCAGCTGGTCTGCAAACTTTACTAGGCGTTGCTTTGCAAATATTAGGGGCAAACATTTCACTTTATTGAAGTTATTTTAATGTTTGACATAAACAATTGTTGCAGACCAGGAAATAAGACTTTCCATTTGTATTGTATAATCAGTCAAAGAGGGTCTTGGGTCAAGAAGACACCCTGTCTGAAAGTTAGTTTCAGGAACATCGAGATTTCATCTCAAGAGGCTTGATTAAATCTCTAGTGGCTCAACTGGGCTCTGGATGTACCTGCACAGATTCTTCACTAATTTTTTCTTTTGTCCCTGGGGAATTAATATTCTACTAGGTTGGGATGGGGGTGAGGGTGAAGAAGTGTTTGTCTCCATAGTTCTCAGGGAAATCACATCATCAGAGCAGAAGGGAAAAACTAAAATAAGTGTCTACATAATACCCGGAAAGGTTCTTGCTATTTTGATGTCTTCAAGTTAAATAGTTTAAATTCACTTGAGAAATGTTGCAATGAATCATGCCTTATTAAAAACACAAAACTCCTATACAACTTTGTATGTTAATATATTTGTTAATATTGAGTCAGCAAATATGAACACAAGAGAGATCAAATAGCTACGTAACCTTGGGCAAGTTAATTGACTTATTTAGCTCTCAGTTTCTTCATCTGAAAACGAGGGATATGGGAAGAATTAGAAGACCCTTAAAGTCTCTTCACATTCTGTGTTCTGAAGTTCTGTGATTCTATAAACAATAAATGTATGAAAAGTGTGGATTTAACTATAGAAAGAATCTGGAAGAGCTTTACTCCAAGGACAGCTTACCGAGCTGAGTGATGACCTAGACATTGTGGTGGTTTATAACTTTAACAAGCAGAAACAGAGGCAATCCAGAAATGAGAATTCCAAAAATTCTGAGGGCCAAAGATATCATCGTTTGAGAAGACTCAAAAGAACATTGTTATTTTGTCTAGAAAGATACAAGCTAACAGCTGAATGCCAAAATAGTCAGAAGGCTGAAGAGGCTATACCCAGGCTTAACTACTAAATTATGATGGATTCTGTGAAGGCACAGAGGGAGAGAGAAATTGATTTAGGAAAAGAGTAGGCTGATAATATCTCC
The DNA here is from genome assembly GCF_965194825.1 of Balaenoptera physalus. Taxonomy (NCBI): domain Eukaryota; kingdom Metazoa; phylum Chordata; class Mammalia; order Artiodactyla; family Balaenopteridae; genus Balaenoptera; species Balaenoptera physalus. Next base: position 96,789,828 of record NC_138885.1, read on the forward strand.
CAAATAGAAAATAACAGAGTTGAGGTTAACACAAGGGTTAGTAAAGGCTTCAATACAAATGAAAGGATTTTGAAGTACATCCTTGTTTGTGTCAAAAATGATGATCTCTTCCCTCAACAAATCTTGCTCTGCCCCTGAGAGGAACAGAAAAACTTGCCTGCCTGAGCCTGGCAGTTTGGATGGTCTAGAAAAATTGTGAGTCTTTGCTATCCTCTGTGACGTGAAAGTTAAAATTTAGATTTATAATTTGATGATGTTTGCAGTCAGTGTCTAACTAGCTGGCAAATGTTCATAATGCTTATTTTTTAAACATTAAGCAGAAGAGAAAACAATGCTTCAGAAATATAAGTTAGATTCACAAATGCTTGATTTTCTACTTTACTCACTCCGAGAAATTTTGTAAGCAACACATTAAGAAATTACCAATCTAGATATCTATTCTAAAGAATCATTCAGAGCTGTAGCCAATTTTGCAGTATAAGGTTCTTCACTGCAATATTATTTATAGCAACAGAAAATTGGAAATAATCTAAATGTCCCATAATAGGGTAATGGTAAACTAAATTATGGTATAAAGTATGTATGTGTAAAACTATGGTTCTCTCTGCAAGATTATATTATGCGTGGTTTAAACATTTTTCTTTATATTTTTATATTAAATTTATATGATGACAATTTTTTACTTTTTTAGTCAGAAAAATATATTTTAATACATATTAATCAAATAGGAAATGTATTTATTATAATCTACTTAATTCATATTATATAATTAAACTTCATAGGACACAAAGTTTTGCATAAATAAAAATTTCAAATACACCTCTGCAATAAATTTATACAGAATATTAATAGCCGAGTGGCAGAAGCAGCAAACATTCTTTTAAAAACCAAGTCATTGATACTTAATTAGCCTGAAAATAATTTGGTGACCTAATGACTAGTTGCTTTTCTCTACTTTTAGGTGTATATCCTCAGCAACCAAGAATCCCTTCCCTAAAGAAGAAAGAGTTGATTGAAGACTTGATAAGCATGCATGCACATAGGAGTGGGTCTAAGTTCATTGGAAAAGTGACCAATGTCCTGGAAATAAAGAGAAAATAAATTGAACCTCAGAGCTAATGCACATCTTGGAATTTAAATATATATATATTTTTTTCTTGACTACTGATCATTTATTTACTTGAAATGGTGGGAGCATCCAGAGACAACTCTTAAGCCACATTCTCTGAGTACTTAGTTTCATTCTTTTAGGCTGCTAGCATGTTCCTTCAAATGGCGACATTACTGCCAGACCATCCCACTGTCTGAAACAGTTAAAATAGCTTCCAAAGATGAGCAGGGGATCGTGCTACTCAGATTCTTGTATTCATCTTGATCATTGTTTTGGGATGCTTGACATTGTTAATGAACTAGAGTGCCACACATTTAACTTGAATACACTGCATGACTTTGAAATATTAACCACTGGATTGCTTATGCACAGGCATATAAGAGACTATATTTATTAATTACCAGTTATTGGTGGTAGTTACCTGAATTTTGTTTGAAAGAATATTTTTGAATATTTTGAACTGAGTGAAGCAAAAAACAAAACACAAAACTGGTGAATAAAGCATTCTTCTAATATAAACAAAATTAATAAAAGCTCTCGACCCCAAGTAATGTTATTGGAGTCTTTTTATTTCAATATTTAATGTTACCATTAATGACAATCCAAACTCTAATAAAATAGCAGTAGGTATAACTTTTTTCTCAGCATATTTTCCATTGGATTAAATATTAAGATTATAACTGGTTACACTTTACATTGAAAAGAAAACTAAAAATCAAATGAACAGCATTATGAGAAAAGAACCCATAAAAATATTTGCTCTCAAAATGACCAGGCTTGAATGAGGTTCATAGCAAAGAAGTCCAATTAACAAATATATTTGAGTTCCAGACACAATGCTATTTTTATCTCTAATTACGCTCATCTCTCCAATCATTCTATTATAACTGATGGTTGACAAACAGTTTGAATTTCAGATATGTTAGCATTTCACATGTTTTTCCCAGGTCCAAAGGAAGCCTCAGTAAGTGTTTTCACTGAAGGTTTATGGCCCTCCTTAAGCGAAAAATCTTATCCAAAGGGTTATTTATTATTAGAAGACACAGCTGCATCTGAAGATTAGCCAACTCTTAACAATAGGGGAAGCAAGTCTGGGGAAGGAACTGGGGAGGGGATCCAGCCTCAGCTTTAACTTGATTAGAAGAATAAGCGCATTAAAAGCTGCCACTCTTTGACTACCATTTCTACAGAGGCTCATGGTTTTGCTTCTGTGCTACTTTCTCTAATGTCTTGCATCATATTCTTAAAAACCATTATATAAACTCATTACCTCTTATAAATCGCTGAAGAGATGCCTGTCCCTTGCTCCTCCCACACCTTGGTACTACACAATAGGGGCTGCCAATTTTTTCTGATGCTTTGTGGGCCATCCAGTCTCTGGCGCAACTAATCAGTTCTGTCTTTGTAGAATTAAAGCAGCTGTAGATGATATGTAAATACATGAGCACGGCGGTGTTCCAATTTTAAAACTTTGCTCGCGGACACTGAAATTTGACTCCATGTCATTTTCAACTGTTACAAAATATCATTCCTCATCTGATTTTTTCAATTATTTTTTTAAAAATGTAATAATTTCACAGCCTGCACAAAACTGGCAGTGGGCAGATTTGGCCTGTGGGCTGTAGTTTGCTGACCAGTGCTCTGGGGCATACTTACCAAACTTGTAAGGAACAAGCTGGAATGAAGTAAGAAGGAGAGTGAATATGTTGAACAACAAAACCAAAATAAAAAATTCATGATAGGCTGAAAAGCAAATTCAAAAAGATTAGGATGAGATTGTACAGGGATAACCTAGTCTTAATCCTACCCAGTTGGACATTATTTCACTCTGGAAACATTACTAGAAGTTATGGATCATATAAGTAAGAGCCCAGAGCCTCTCTGAATGTAATACGGACTGCACATCAAGAAAACAGGTGAAACAATGGAACCATAACAATATTTACTTAGAGAAAGTGCAAGCAGTGTTTAGAGGACAGGCTTAGGAGCTGGGTTCGAATCTCAACTTCGTCAAGTAGTGACCAAACAACTTTGGACAAGTTACTGACCCTCTTTGTGCCTCAGTTGTCTCATAAAAAGAGATATCTACTTACCAGGTTTGTTGTGAGGTTTAAATTAGTATTAATACATACATGGTGCTTAGAAGCTAAGTGCTGTCACAGTCAAAAAATGTTAGCTACTACTTTGGACATTATTAAGTTAAGCATCTATACCCTAATCATACATACAGAGGATGGAGGCACACAAGTACTTTGGCCAAATTCATCGAATGTGGGGTTTTAGTGAGAAACATTCATGTTTTTAAAATAAATTTATTTTGAGATAATTGCTGATTCATATACATTGTAAGAGATAATACAGAGACATCCTGTATACCCTTCATGCAGTTTCCCTCCATAGTAACATCTTGCATAACTATAGTACAATAACACAACCAGAAGATTGACATTGGTACAACCCACAGAGTTCATTCAGATCTCACCAGATCTGCATGCACTCAAGTGTGTGTCTGGTATGCACATATGTGTGTGTATGTGTGTTGTGTGTGTATTTAGTTCTTTGCCAAGCCTATTCTCCAGCAGGAGCATCTAGATAGAAAATTAGGTCATCAATTTGGTAATTCAGATAGTTGCATGAATTCCTGTAGATCACACACTTGAATATTACTACCAATGTATTCAAAGAAAGGGCCTCTATTGGAAATGCAGCACATCTGGATTTGACTCAGCTCCTTCTTTCCATTTTCCTCTATCACTCCTCACTCCCAAGGCTTTACTCTGAAGAACTAAGACACATGAGTAGAGACATTAAAAAATAAAATTTTCTTCATGCTTCATGCCAGACTATTGAGAAAGAGGTAGAAGGTTTAGTTCTTTTAGTACATATTTTGAAAACACGTTTCATCATCACCACAAGGGGCCTTTGAGCCTGGACTCTTTTTCACTTCAAGTTGGGCAAAGTGATCTGATCAACAAGGGCAGAGAAGGCCCTGCATACTCGCTCAGCTCCACAATACAGGTCCATATTTACTGAAGATTGCAGGTCTGAAAAAAACAAACAGGAAAGTCCTTCAGAGAAAGCACCTGTAGGTTCTCAAGCTGATCTTAATAAAGCTCTAGCACAGAGAAGAAATAAAATCCATCTCTCTGCAGTTCCCAATGGCAATGCCCTTTCTCTAAGCTAGCTTGCAAATGAGATGGGTATCATTTACCATGATCAATGACTAATTCAACCAAGTTGTGGGTTCTTAAAGAGCATTTTCCCATAACTTCAAGCACGAATCTGAGTAGCCAGAAAGCCCACTCTAGAGCAGTGGTTTTCAAACTCTGGTGTATGTTAAAATAATCTGGACAGTGTTAAAATAGATTGCTAGGTCCCACCCTCAGAGTTCTGATTCAGTATACATGATGGTTAATTTTATGTGTCAATTTGATTAGACTGTGGTGTCCAGATATTTGATCAAACATTATTCTTGGTGTGTCTGTGAAGGTGTTTCTGGATGAGGTTAACATTTGAATTGGTAGCCAGAGTAAAAGCAGATTGCCCTCCCTAATGTGGATGGACCTTGTCCAATCAACTGAAGGCTTGAATAGAACAAAAAGTCTGAGTAAGAGAATTCCTTCTGCCTGACTGTATTCCAGCCGAGACATCAGTTTTCTTCTGCCTTTGGACTCAGAAGGAAACATCAGCTCTTTCTAAGGCCCGAGCCTGCCTGCTTTTGCATTGGAACTAGACATTGGCTCTTCTGGGTCTCCAGCTTGCTGACTACTGATCTTTAGACTTGCCAGCGTCTGTAATTGTGTGGGCCAATTCCTTAAAATGAATCTCATTCTATATCTATATATACATCCTGTTTGTTCAGTTGCTCTGGAGAACTCTGACTACCATAGTACATCAGGGATGGGGCCCAAGAAATTGTGCTTCTAATAAGTTCCCAGGTGATACGGATGCTGCTGGCCTAGGGAAGATGCTTTGAGACCTCTGCTCTATAGTTACTGATTAATGGTTTGAGTGGTCCCCTATGACCTATTGTAATAGGAATTGTGTTGTAGAAAGCTCTACAATTTGGCAGTTATTAACCAAAAGTTGGATACGCATAATTTTTAAGCTAAAAGTTCCATTTCTAAGAATTGATCCTACAAAGATATTTACATATGAGTACAAAGATATATGCTAGAAGAATACTCACCAAAACATTCTTATGATAATAAAAAATTGGGAGCAACTTAATTATACACCAATAAATAAATTATGGTATATTTATACCCTGGGATATTATGCAGCACTTAAAAAATGACACTGCCCAATGTCTAAGATATTTTGTCAAGTGAAAAAAGCAAAACAAGTACAACCTAACTTATGTTGAGAAAGTAAAGACACATATATGCAAAGAAAAAAGTCTGAAGGAAAAACTGCCAACATTTTTTACCTCTGAGAAACAGGTGGCAGGGAGTGAAGGACATGATGATGAATTCATTTTTGAAAAACATGTGCACTTAGGCATTTTAATTTTACAATGAGCATGCTGTATAATATTGTTTGTATAATTAAAAAAATAAGATCACAGGAAATAAAAACATGTAAAGGCTTAGTTTGTTATACACTTTAGTTACATGATTTATTATGGCTCCACCTATGCTGTTTTCTGTTGAACATAAGAGGAGAGGGTTCATGTCTTTTTTACTGTCTATTCTCTAACACTGCCCCAGAACTACAAGGACCTTGAATAAATAATATTTTATTGCCTGAATAAAAAACCTTGTCCAGAGGCAAACTTATTTTAGGATAGTCTATTCCTCAGCCCACAGTTATAAAAACTTTAAATACAATAAAGAAATAGAGAAGCAATAATTCATTTCATACATCGGTTCTTTTTTTCTTGTTTGGTTGTTTTATTTTTAAGCTCTAGTCCCTTGAAATGTTAAAACTAGCCAAAGATATGCACCTAACACCAAGCATGTTGCTTGGCATAAACTTGGAATTCCATACATACAGGGACTGAATTAATATAGCATATAGTCAGAGGCCTAGTGAGATGTTAGATAGACAAACGTGTGAAATCAACAGTCCAGAGGAAATCACAATGGGAGAATAATTCACTTGAATGTAGTTAACAATCTATCTGGTCTCTGAATGAACTTGGGATGTGAGAGAAGGTTATCAGAATGATGGGTATAGAGGTTTAAAAGTATTAGATTATTTACTCGATGATTACTCTTCTGGCAATTGAAATACTGAGCCCATGTCTTCCTTACAATAATAATTAATGAAGCAAACCAATATGCATTGAATATCTACTCTGGACTAAGACCTTGAGCTCCAGATTGTACATGTTGACTGCCACTCTGATGTTTCCATCTGGATGTCTCCAAGCAATTCACACTTAATGTGTTCAAAACAGAATTCTTGATTTGCTGACCTCCATCTCAGCTTTCCCAGCTTTCCTTATAGCAATAAGTGTATGACAATCTACCAAGTCCAAGCTGCCACCACCTGCCCTTCTCCAAGCCACTTTCTACACAATGACAAAGTGTTTTAAAAACATAAATTTACCCCTTTCAAAATGAATGCCCAGCATCAAGCACAGCTCTTGGCACATAATTAAATCTTGATGACTATTTGTTGAATGAATGAATGAATGAGTGAATGAAGGATGAACCAAATAGACATTTTTTTCTACCTTCATGGAGCTTAATGCTGGAACTCTTGTGTATCTTTTCCCATCAAGAAAAATTACTTCTACTTTTCCATATATATATGTGTGTGTATATATATGTACATATATATATCAGAGAGAGAAAGATTCACTAAGCGTTCAGTATATATCCTTAAGATTCCCAGGCAGCATTTGAGAAGTCTACCTTCTAAATAAGTGAGATAAAGATCCAGTGTTGAACTTCTCTTACCTGTGGTTGCTAAAGCACTGCTCCTTATTTTTCTACAACCTGCTAAAGTCCAAACTTTATCTTCTGATTATTTAAAATAATAGTTTAGATGATGGTTGCAGGTGGGGAAGAAAGGAACAGGAATAATTCTCCCACACCCCCACCCTTAACCATGCCCTCCTAATCCCATCATCACTCCCTCGCCTTCCCTTCTCATCCTTGAAACCTACTGTGGTAAACGGATGGCAAAGAGGGATGGAAGAGAAGCTGGGGAAAGAATTTCAGAGATGTAAGTAGGAAATTTCGCTCAGAAAGGGAAAGAAAATAATTTAATGAGAAAGTAAGACTAGAGCATTACGTTTTTTTTTTTTTTGTCACCACAGAAGCAAGTAATGTTAGATGCTCTTTCAAATCTAATTCCTTTACTGCAAATTTGAACAAAATGTTTGCTACTGATTTTCAGTCCAACATTTGGAATTTAAAGAGGTTTGGGGAACCCCTTCTACACACTTTTTCTTTTCCATTAAGCCCTCAGGGTATCCTGAAATCCTATTATCCTAGATCTTGATATTGAAAGACTCTATTCAGTTAATGTCAACAACTGCCCCCAAACTGACCATCATGCTTGCCGTTTTCGTCTCATTAAGTCTTAGGTCATATAAAGTTCATCTTAATTTCCAAAATGTGTTGACTCCTTAGCAAAGCTCCAATTCAAAAGGCTAGTCAGTTACTAGGATAATCACACACTGGGTGAATATGTTGACAGTCTGAGCAAATCTTGGTATATTACAAACAATAGATCTTTCTAATTTTTCCAACAATTCTCAAATTAAAAAATAAAAAAACAGGGGCAGTAAAATGATTAGAAACTTCCTGCTGTTATCTGATGCATCTGTAACAGAGATAGAAATAAAACAAAAATGACCAATACCTTAAAATTTAGTTTGTTTGCCTTTCCACATCTTCATATGCGTGGTTATCACATTTCTGTCTCTGATTACGTTTGCTCTGATTTTGATAAGCATGCATAAATTATGGGGTGTATTTTTATAATCCATATTGCCAGTGGCTAAGTAGAGTTTACAAACAGAATCATATTCAATACCTGATTGAATAAGGATACCAACTTAATAAGAAATATTTGAGTGAAGAATGGCAATGTTGAATAAATGTAGATATTAGCCATGAAGATTAACATAGATTCTATGCTTAAAAGCCTCAAAGAAATAAAACTGATATAAAAGAAATGACTATAAATTTAAATCTTGTCGATTAGTACTCACTGAATTATCACAAAGTATACAATGCAGTATAATAACAAAAAGGGAAAAGTGTACTTCCCTGCTAATATCATAAGCACTTTTTAAAAATTAATTAATTAATTAATTTATTTATTTATTTATGGATGGCTGTGTTGGGTCTTCGTTTCTGTGCGAGGGCTTTCTCTAGTTGTGGCAAGCGGGGGCCACTCTTCATCGCGGTGCGCGGGCCTCTCACTATCGCGGCCTCTCTTGTTGCGGAGCACAGGCTCCAGACGCGCAGGCTCAGTAATTGTGGCTCACGGGCCCAGCTGCTCCGCGGCATGTGGGATCTTCCCAGACCAGGGCTTGAACCCGTGTGCCCTGCACCGGCAGGCAGATTCTCAACCACTGCGCCACCAGGGAAGCCCCATAAGCACTTTTGTATAATAATGCATACTACCTACAGAAGCATCTCAATGGTTCTACTTAAATTGTAAATGGAAGCAGAGGTAAATTTTTTGAGAATATATTTTTTATATTATCTACAAGATTGGATAATGCTAACTGCATCTTTATACATTATTGCATTATCTGAATTTAAAAATAAACTTTGCCTTTTCATGATTTCCCTTTAAATGATATAATGATGGGTATATATATAGATACAGATACATTTATATGTATAGACCTTGATAAAGTTACTTAAAATATGCATGGATCTTTTAGGTATCAAACTGCACGCAGTGCTGGGATATTGTCTCCCAAATAGGTGTAGTAGACCTAGTCTATTAGGAATCTGAAATGTACAATATAGCCTACTACATTTGTGAGGGCTGACCCAATACAATATTTTAAAAATCAACAGCTTTCATAAACTCAATTGGAGAAACAAAAACAAAAAATAAAAATGAGATGAATATGTGAAATCCTAAAATAGTTTCTAAAATAAAAGTCAAATTTTTATGTGAAATTTTCCTAAAAAGGTCAAGTGGATATTGACTTTGCTTTGAATACTCATGATGACCCCACTGATGTTTAGATGGAAATAAGTGGGTGGAATCTTGTGTTGGCCTAAGAATCAGGCACAAGGAGTTCTCATACAGTCTTTGTCTCAGGCAGCCTGAGCATGCTTCTGGTATCTTTGTGATCTTGTTTTCTCTAATAAAGGATTATAATTCCAACTCTCGGCACAGTAGATATTTTTAGAATCACCAAGTAATTACTTCATTGACTTGGCTCTACCAAGTTCAATATATAACTGACATTATCATGTTCCCATTTTATAGCTCACCAACTATTATGGGCTGAATTGTGTCTCCCTCCCCAAAGTCATATACTGAAGTCCCACTCCCAGTATCTCCAAATGTGACTATATTTGGAGATAGAGTCTTTAAAGAGTTAATTAAATTAAATGGAGTTTATGTGACTGGATCCTAAACCAATATGAGTAGTGTCCTTATAAGAAGAGGAAATTTGGATAGGGACATGACAGAGGGAAAATGGTATGAAAACAGAAGGAGAAGACAGCCATCTACAGCCCAAGGAGAGAGGCCTCAGAAGACACCAACGCTGCTGACACCTTGATCTCAGACTTCTAGCCTCCAGGAGCGTAAGAAAAAAAAAATTTTTAATTGTTTAAACCACCCGATCTGTGATACTTCATTATGGCAGTCCTAGCAAACTAATACACCAGCTCAGAAATATTGTGGGAAGGCCTTCTTTGATGCAGAAACACATGAGAATGTTATCCTTGTTTTATCACCAGTCTCTATATGATCACTCCAACATAAAAGATCTTACACTTTCTTAAAAAGAAATGGATACAGATATAGATATATTAAGATGACAAAATACTCTATAAATAAGACAATGTCACTGTAAAACAGAAGAAATAGCTGTAATAAAGAAGTATTAATAAAAAGAGCCTTTAGATTTAACAATGAGACATAGCTTATGAAGGTGATGATGATGATGGTATTACTAATAATACAGAGACCTTAATCAATTATCTAGAAAGAGAGCATCATTCTTACTCCCATTTTTAAATGGTAACATCAGGCTGCCCAGTTATATATGTTTTAGTACTATTGATAATAACAATGGCAATAACAAAATAATAGGTATTTATTGAATTCTTGGTATGCACCAGGTGCTATACTAAAACTTCATATGGCTTATCACTTTTAATGCTCACAATAACCCCATCAATTAGGCAACACTAGAAATCAAGTTCAGAGAGATTACTAATGTCCAAAAGACTCACAACTCTGTTACTAGATGAATCATAGCTGTAGGGCTAATACAGGGCTATAGAATCAAGTGTTTTAAAAGGCAGCCTGACTCCCTGGCCATCACTATCTCTAGTGATTGTGAAAAATCTTACCTGAAGGCATTTCTAGAGTGAAGGCATCCGTGAGTTTTGACAACAATTCTTGCAGTTCCTCTTCCTCCAGCTCATCCTTTCCCTGCTGGATGTTAACTGCCCCTTTCCTTTCCACAGGTGCCAGGGCAGGACTGTTCATTTCAGTAGGAGCAATTTGGGAGGTGTCCTGCAGCAGTCCTTCCTGGGAACTGGATAGGGAACTAAAGATTTCCTTCGATGTCTTTTGTGCTTGGCTTCGTGCCCTGGTGCTTTGCGTTGACCCTGGCTGCAAAATGGCCTCTGGTGATTCTGAGTTTGGTAGAACATGTTCTGCATGTGCTGGACCTTGGTAACTTCCGTCAATCACAGTGGACTTAGGAAGTGTTTCCTCTTCTGAACAATCCTCAGTGGCCCCCTTGATCTGGGAAGACTCTCCTCCCCTCTGAAAACTTTCTTCACCATTTCCATGGTCATGCTTGGCAGCCATATTTTGCCAGGAAGATGAAGGACGAAGGGGCTGCAACACTGCCTGGATAAAGAAAACTTTATTTATGAAGAAATGAACATTTATCTTACTTTTTCATTATGTATTAAATTTTAATATTCCAATAGGAAATTTTAATGCAAGATTTTCTTTTTTGTCTCTAAATACATTGCTATTAATTTTATTTTATGCTGTTGATTCAATGTCAACCTAAAGGTAGAACAGCTCAGATTCTAAAATATCACAGGGAATAATCACAAGGAATTTGGGAAAATGCTAGGTTCTGAAAGCTCAGGTTCTAAAAATATCATAAGGAATATCTGAAAATGTCAGGATATCTTGGATTGATAGATAAAAAGTATTACAATAAAACATTCGTAATGATCTATTTAGGTAGGTATGTTGTGAGGGGTTTCATACTAAGCCATAGGAATAAAATCTGGGGGGTGTGCTCTCCACAAAGCACAGCCCTCAAAGTGTGGTCCACAGACTCCTGGAGGTCCCCGAGACCCTTTCAGGGGTCCATGAGGTCAAAATTATTTTCACAATAACACTTAGAGGTTATTTGCCTCTTCACTGTATTGACATTTGCACTGATGGTGCAAAATCAATAGTAAGTAAAGCTAAAGTTGTTGTTGTTTACCACACATCAAGGCAGTATCACCAAGCAGTGGTAGTAGTGATGGTATTCTTACCATTGTGCACTTGCAGTTAAAAGAAAGGCAGTTCCTCTTAAGAATATCCTTGATGCAGATGAATGGATAAAGAAGATGTGGTATATACACAATGGAATATTACTCAGCCATCAAAAGAATGAAATAATGCCATTTGCAGCAACATGGCTGGACCTAGGGATGATTATGCTAAGTGAAGTCAGAGAAAGACAAATGTCATATGACATCATTTATATGTGGAATCTAAAAAAAGATGATACAAATGAACTTATTTACAAAACAGAAACAGACTCACAGACATAGAAAACAATCTTATGGTTACCAAAGGGGAAGGGGGGGAGGGATAAATTAGGAGATACACATGACTGTAAATAAAATGGAGAAACAGCAAGGGCCTACTGTATAGCACAGGGAACTATATTCAATATCTCGTAATAACCTATATGGAAAAGAATCTGAAAAAGAATATATGTATTTATGTATAACTGAATCACTTTGCTGTACACCTGAAACTAACACAACATTGTAAATCAATTATACTTCAATAAAAAAGAAAAAAAAGACTATTCTTGAAGGTATAGCAAAAATTCTTATTTTTCTTAGTAACACGTCTTCTTAATATTATATGTGATGAAACGGGAAGTATGCATAAAACACTTCTTATGTGCACTGAAATATAAAAGTTTCCTCTTGTGCAAAAGAATTAGACGGGTATTTGGCAAACATTTTTTCAAAAATGAATGAAGCGAGACTGTGACAGTAAGGAAAGCAATGATATGTGTTACCAATCTTAACAGTTGAATTTTTAAGCAAAAATTAGAATTTTGGAAAACTTGCATCCACTACCATGAGCTTGCTTGCTTTCCAATTCTTAAAGATTTTTCTGATGAGATTCATGGTAGTATTAATGAATATGATTTTTTAATGATTCTTTAAAATCTTGTATAATGAAATGGGTGAGCATTAGGAAGTTTGGCATAGCTTGGTGAACTTCCAAATGACCAGTGTATGATGGTATAAAATCATGCCTGGATAGAAGATTCATTCAAAAAGCACAACAGAATATTGTATTTTAATGAAACAGGGTGTGAAAGAGATATGGTTTCAGATTCAATACTGCAACCATCCTTTAAGAAACAATCATTTATCACGTTTTGGTGTAGTATCAAAGAAGAAGATCTCCAATTATCTGAAAAGGCTATTAAAATACTCCTCTCTTTTTCAACTGCAAATCTGTGTGAGGCCATATTTTTTCATATTCTTCAGCCAGAACATCTTGCAACAGATCAAATGCTGAAGTAGTTAGGAAAAATCCAGCTGTCTTTTCTGAAGCCAGCCATTAAAGAGATTTGTAAAAAACGTAAAACAATGCCAGTCTTCTAATTAAATATATATAAATATATATAATTACTGTTTAAAAATGTTCCATATATAATGGGTTTATTATTTTCATTTTCAAATTAGTTAATAAATTTATTTTAAAACCACTTATTGGTTTTAATTTTGATTAGGGTAAACAGCAATAGATATAACCCACAGAAGCTCCTTGGGATCCTCAAAAAATTGTAAGTTTCTAAAAGGGATGCTGAGACTAAAGGTTTAAGAATCAATGCTATAAAGAACCTCTTTGCCCCAGGTCTATTGTTTCTAAATCGTACCGATGCTGTTCTCTCCCAATGGCACTTCCTTCGCAAAACTGGAAGATATCATCTGGCTGATGAAAAGGGGAGTTGATCAGGGTATGGAGAGAAGAGGGAAAGGGAAGAGGCTGATCAGAGTGAGGTGCAAAGGCTCAGGCTGCAGCCGACCCTCAGCCAGAAGATTCTAGGTCAGACTTCCAGATGGCCCAGAGTGTCTCCCACGTTCTATACCTGTAGATTCTGTCCCATTAGCTGTAGCTTCGTCCACAGACTGTCCTGGTTGGTTGTGAGTTCATGAATCTTTGTTTCAAATCTGCAACTTTTTTCTTCCTGGCAGGCATATATGGCTTGCAACTTGTCTTTGTATTGGTTTAACTGTTGTCTAAGGAGCCTGCAAAGAGGACAGGTCTGAGTGTGTTGGAAGGGCAAGAGGTCAGCACAGCAAGATGCAAGAGCCCTAGCGAGATGTACTCCGGGTCCTCTCTGGGAGAAGATGCCGGAGTAGCCTGTGCCTCGACTATTACCTAACATTGATCAATCCTGCTCTAAACTGTTTGTTCACCATGTACAGCTGTCCTTCGTGTCTATTATACACACAATTCCCCCAAGAATTTCATTGGTTTTAGAGGTGTTTTCAAAAACTCATCATGCATGTTATGGATTACTTTTGACAGCATACCTTCAGCAGCTCCTTAAATGCGAATATTGACTTTATTCATTATCTTTTTGTCCAGAAACACTCCATTTAGAATGATAGCATACATGTCATGGCTAAATACCTAACACCGGCCCTAGACCACAGGGAGGGAACAATGATGCAATTTGTGAATTGTGGGTCTTGTCTTCTCTTCCTAAGTCTAGTTGTTCATTGGTTTCAGAATGAACCAAGTAGTCAGGGTAATTCTTTTAAAACATGAGGCAGAGGACTTCCCTGGCGGTCCAGTGGTTAAGACTTCGTCTTCCAATGCAGGGGATACGGGTTCGATCCCTGGTCAGGGAGCTAAGATCCCACATGCCTCGTGGCCAAAAAACCAAAACATAAAACGGAAGCAATATTGTAACAAATTCAATAAAGACTTTAAAAACGATCCACATCCAAAAAAAAAAAAATCTTTAAAAATTTAAAGAAAAGAACAATAAAGAAAACCCATAAATCAGATCATGTTACTCCTCTGCTCAAAGCCCTCCAATGTTCCCCTCCTTATTTAGAATAAACCAAAGTCCTTATAGAGGCAGCCAAAGCTGAACAAGATGGCCAAGACCCTCCGCTTCCCTCCCTGACCTCATCTCTGCTTTCTCTTACTCACTGTCTGCCCTTCAGCCACGCAGAGCTTCTGGAAACTCTTCGAACACACTGGGCATGTTCTCCCCTCAGAGTTGGCTCTTTTGGCCCCCAATGCCTGGAATCCTCCTTCCCCTCAGGTCTTTCCAGGCTCTTTGTTGTGAACCTGGGCCTATAATTGTAGGATTTGCATTTAATCTTTTAAAATTTGGTCTTTATTAATTGCCCCACTATTCCAGGCTATGATATCTTAGTGATTCAAGACTGTCATTTAGCTTATTATCTATGCCTTTTGGTATCATGTCACACACATTTGAGAAGCATGCTTTCTACTATTTTATCCAAGTCATTGATAAAAATAATGGGGCAGACAAGAACAAGGATAAAGCCTTCACATAGATTTTACTCACTAATCAGGCTCACACTGGTATTCTTTGTGTTGATAAATACCTTACTAGGAGACCAATGGTGTATGTAGTGGGTATGAATTATATAAAAGGGAATCATCTAGTTTAAAATAATTGTTTGAGGTAATTATTTTAAGAATTAAGTTTTAAAGAATTAAATTTCAAAATTTCCTTTTTATTTCTACATTTAAGTTTCAAAATTGCCTTTTTATTCCTATACTATTTTCCTTAATTTTATTTCTGATTTATTTTTCTTATACCATGGAAAAGATCAAAATTGTTTTTAACATTTAAATTATTATTAAATTACTTTAAAAGTGTTATTAAGCTTCTTTTCATGAGTTATCACAGAAATTTTAAATGTTCGTTATCTTTCATACCTTTGCATTATGAAGCACATCTCATCATATATATATATACATACACATATATATTAGATGAT